>NW_025316712.1:300000-492300 GCF_910594005.1 Cervus elaphus | reverse complement strand
GAAAAATGCGAGGAGCAAAAAAAAAAAAAAGAAAGACCAGGAGCATGAAAAGGTGTGAAAAATGCGAGGAGCAAAAGAAAAAAAAAAGACCAGGAGCATGAAGAGGTGTGAAAAATGCGAGGAGCATGAAAAGGTGTGAAAAATGCAAGGAGCATGAAAAGGTGTGAAAAATGTGAGGAGCAAAAAAAAAAAAAAAGAAAGAAAGACCAGGAGCATGAAAAGGTGTGAAAAATGCGAGGAGCAAAAAAAAAAAAAAAGAAAGACCAGGAGCATGAAAAGGTGTGAAAAATGCGAGGAGCAAAAGAAAAAAAAAAGACCAGGAGCATGAAAAGGTGTGAAAAATGCGACGAGCATGAAAAGTCGTGAAAAATGCGAGGAGCATGAAGAGGTGTGAAAAATGCGAGGAGCATGAAAACGTGTGAAAAATTCGAGGAGCAAAAAAAAAAAAAAAAAAAAAAAGACCAGGAACAAGAAAAGGTGTGAAAAATGCGAGGAGCAAAAAAAAAAAAGAAAGACCAGGAGCATGAAAAGGTGTGAAAAATGCGAGGAAAAAAAAAAAAAAAAGACCAGGAGCATGAAAAGGTGTGAAAAATGCGAGGAGCAAAAAAAAAAAAAAAAGACCAGGAGCATGAAAAGGTGTGAAAAATGCGAGGAGAAAAAAAAAAAAAAGACCAGGAGCATGAAAAGGTGTGAAAAATGCGAGGAGCAAAAAAAAAAAAAAAAGAAAGAAAGAAAGACCAGGAGCATGAAAAGGTGTGAAAAATGCGACGAGCATGAAAAGTTGTGAAAAATGCGAGGAGCATGAAGAGGTGTGAAAAATGCGAGGAGCATGAAAAGGTGTGAAAAATTCGAGGAGCAAAAAAAAAAAAAAAAAAAAGACCAGGAGCATGAAAAGGTGTGAAAAATGCGAGGAGCAAAAAAAAAAAAAAAAAAAAGAAAGACCAGGAGCATGAAAAGGTGTGAAAAATGCGAGGAGCAAAAGAAAAAAAAAAGACCAGGAGCATGAAAAGGTGTGAAAAATGCGAGGAGCAAAAAAAAAAAAAGAAAGACCAGGAGCATGAAAAGGTGTGAAAAATGCGAGGAGCAAAAGAAAAAAAAAAAGACCAGGAGCATGAAGAGGTGTGAAAAATGCGAGGAGCATGAAAAGGTGTGAAAAATGCAAGGAGCATGAAAAGGTGTGAAAAATGTGAGGAGCAAAAAAAAAAAAATAGAAAGAAAGACCAGGAGCATGAAAAGGTGTGAAAAATGCGAGGAGCAAAAAAAAAAAAAAAGAAAGACCAGGAGCATGAAAAGGTGTGAAAAATGCGAGGAGCAAAAGAAAAAAAAAAGACCAGGAGCATGAAAAGGTGTGAAAAATGCGACGAGCATGAAAAGTCGTGAAAAATGCGAGGAGCATGAAGAGGTGTGAAAAATGCGAGGAGCATGAAAACGTGTGAAAAATTCGAGGAGCAAAAAAAAAAAAAAAAAAAAAGACCAGGAACATGAAAAGGTGTGAAAAATGCGAGGAGCAAAAAAAAAAAAAGAAAGACCAGGAGCATGAAAAGGTGTGAAAAATGCGAGGAAAAAAAAAAAAAAAGACCAGGAGCATGAAAAGGTGTGAAAAATGCGAGGAGCAAAAAAAAAAAAAAAAGACCAGGAGCATGAAAAGGTGTGAAAAATGCGAGGAGAAAAAAAAAAAAAAGAACAGGAGCAGGAAAAGGGGTGAAAAAAGCGAGGAGCAAAAAAAAAAAAAAAAGAAAGAAAGAAAGACCAGGAGCATGAAAAGGTGTGAAAAATGCGAGGAGCAAAAAAAAAAAAAAAAAAAAAAAGACCAGGAGCATGAAAAGGTGTGAAAAATGCGAGGAGCAAAAAAAAAAAAAGAAAGACCAGGAGCATGAAAAGGTGTGAAAAATGCGAGGAGCAAAAAAAAAAAAAAAAAAAAAAAAAAAAACCAGGAACATGAAAAGGTGTGAAAAATGCGAGGAGCAAAAAAAAAAAAAGAAAGACCAGGAGCATGAAAAGGTGTGAAAAATGCGAGGAGCAAAAAAAAAAAAGAAAGACCAGGAGCATGAAAAGGTGTGAAAAATGCGAGGAGCAAAAAAAAAAAAAGAAAGACCAGGAGCATGAAAAGGTGTGAAAAATGCGAGGAGCAAAAAAAAAAAAGAAAGACCAGGAGCATGAAAAGGTGTGAAAAATGCGAGGAGCAAAAAAAAAAAAAAAAAGACCAGGAGCATGAAAAGGTGTGAAAAATGCGAGGAGCAAAAAAAAAAAAAAAGAGACCAGAAGCATGAAAAGGTGTGAAAAATGCGAGGAGCAAAAAAAAAAAAAAAAAGAAAAGAGACCAGGAGCATGAAAAGGTTTGAAAAATGCGAGGAGCAAAAAAAAAAAAAAAAAAAAGAAAGACCAGGAGCATGAAAAGGTGTGAAAAATGCGAGGAGCAAAAGAAAAAAAAAAGACCAGGAGCATGAAAAGATGTGAAAAATGCGAGGAGCAAAAAAAAAAAAGAAAGACCAGGAGCATGAAAAGGTGTGAAAAATGCGAGGAGCAAAAAAAAAAAAGAAAGACCAGGAGCATGAAAAGGTGTGAAAAATGCGAGGAGCAAAAAAAAAAAAAAAAGACCAGGAGCATGAAAAGGTGTGAAAAATGCGAGGAGCAAAAAAAAAAAAAAAAAGAGACCAGAAGCATGAAAAGGTGTGAAAAATGCGAGGAGCAAAAAAAAAAAAAAGAAGAAAAGAGACCAGAAGCATGAAAAGGTTTGAAAAATGCGAGGAGCAAAAAAAAAAAAAAGAAAGACCAGGAGCATGAAAAGGTGTGAAAAATGCGAGGAGCAAAAGAAAAAAAAAAGACCAGGAGCATGAAAAGGTGTGAAAAATGCGAGGAGCAAAAAAAAAAAAAGAAAGACCAGGAGCATGAAAAGGGGTGAAAAATGCGACGAGCATGAAAAGTTGTGAAAAATGCGAGGAGCATGAAGATGTGTGAAAAATGCGAGGAGCATGAAAAGATGTGAAAAATTCGAGGAGCAAAAAAAAAAAAAAGACCAGGAGCATGAAAAGGTGTGAAAAATGCGACGAGCATGAAAAGTTGTGAAAAATGCGAGGAGCATGAAGAGGTGTGAAAAATGCGAGGAGCATGAAAAGGTGTGAAAAATTCGAGGAGCAAAAAAAAAAAAAAAAAAAGACCAGGAGCATGAAAAGGTGTGAAAAATGCGAGGAGCAAAAAAAAAAAAAAAAAAAGAAAGACCAGGAGCATGAAAAGGTGTGAAAAATGCGAGGAGCAAAAGAAAAAAAAAAGACCAGGAGCATGAAAAGGTGTGAAAAATGCGAGGAGCAAAAAAAAAAAAAGAAAGACCAGGAGCATGAAAAGGTGTGAAAAATGCGAGGAGCAAAAGAAAAAAAAAAGACCAGGAGCATGAAGAGGTGTGAAAAATGCGAGGAGCATGAAAAGGTGTGAAAAATGCAAGGAGCATGAAAAGGTGCGAAAAATGTGAGGAGCAAAAAAAAAAAAATAGAAAGAAAGACCAGGAGCATGAAAAGGTGTGAAAAATGCGAGGAGCAAAAAAAAAAAAAAGAAAGACCAGGAGCATGAAAAGGTGTGAAAAATGCGAGGAGCAAAAGAAAAAAAAAAGACCAGGAGCATGAAAAGGTGTGAAAAATGCGACGAGCATGAAAAGTCGTGAAAAATGCGAGGAGCATGAAGAGGTGTGAAAAATGCGAGGAGCAAAAAAAAAAAAAAAAGACCAGGAGCATGAAAAGGTGTGAAAAATGCGAGGAGCAAAAAAAAAAAAAAAAAGAGACCAGAAGCATGAAAAGGTGTGAAAAATGCGAGGAGCAAAAAAAAAAAAAAGAAGAAAAGAGACCAGAAGCATGAAAAGTTTTGAAAAATGCGAGGAGCAAAAAAAAAAAAAAAGAAAGACCAGGAGCATGAAAAGGTGTGAAAAATGCGAGGAGCAAAAGAAAAAAAAAAGACCAGGAGCATGAAAAGGTGTGAAAAATGCGAGGAGCAAAAAAAAAAAAAAAAAAAAGAAAGACCAGGAGCATGAAAAGGTGTGAAAAATGCGAGGAGCAAAAGAAAAAAAAAAGACCAGGAGCATGAAAAGGTGTGAAAAATGCGAGGAGCAAAAAAAAAAAAAGAAAGACCAGGAGCATGAAAAGGGGTGAAAATTGCGACGAGCATGAAAAGTTGTGAAAAATGCGAGGAGCATGAAGATGTGTGAAAAATGCGAGGAGCATGAAAAGATGTGAAAAATTCGAGGAGCAAAAAAAAAAAAAAGACCAGGAGCATGAAAAGGTGTGAAAAATGCGACGAGCATGAAAAGTTGTGAAAAATGCGAGGAGCATGAAGAGGTGTGAAAAATGCGAGGAGCATGAAAAGGTGTGAAAAATTCGAGGAGCAAAAAAAAAAAAAAAAAGACCAGGAGCATGAAAAGGTGTGAAAAATGCGAGGAGAAAAAAAAAAAAAAAAAAGAAAGACCAGGAGCATGAAAAGGTGTGAAAAATGCGAGGAGCAAAAGAAAAAAAAAAGACCAGGAGCATGAAGAGGTGTGAAAAATGCGAGGAGCATGAAAAGGTGTGAAAAATGCAAGGAGCATGAAAAGGTGTGAAAAATGCGAGGAGCAAAAAAAAAAAAAAGAAAGACCAGGAGCATGAAAAGGTGTGAAAAATGCGAGGAGCAAAAGAAAAAAAAAAGACCAGGAGCATGAAGAGGTGTGAAAAATGCGAGGAGCATGAAAAGGTGTGAAAAATGCAAGGAGCATGAAAAGGTGTGAAAAATGCGAGGAGCAAAAAAAAAAAAAGAAAGACCAGGAGCATGAAAAGGGGTGAAAAATGCGACGAGCATGAAAAGTTGTGAAAAATGCGAGGAGCATGAAGATGTGTGAAAAATGCGAGGAGCATGAAAAGATGTGAAAAATTCGAGGAGCAAAAAAAAAAAAAAGACCAGGAGCATGAAAAGGTGTGAAAAATGCGACGAGCATGAAAAGTTGTGAAAAATGCGAGGAGCATGAAGAGGTGTGAAAAATGCGAGGAGCATGAAAAGGTGTGAAAAATTCGAGGAGCAAAAAAAAAAAAAAAAAAAGACCAGGAGCATGAAAAGGTGTGAAAAATGCGAGGAGCAAAAAAAAAAAAAAAAAAAAGAAAGACCAGGAGCATGAAAAGGTGTGAAAAATGCGAGGAGCAAAAGAAAAAAAAAAGACCAGGAGCATGAAAAGGTGTGAAAAATGCGAGGAGCAAAAAAAAAAAAAGAAAGACCAGGAGCATGAAAAGGTGTGAAAAATGCGAGGAGCAAAAGAAAAAAAAAAGACCAGGAGCATGAAGAGGTGTGAAAAATGCGAGGAGCATGAAAAGGTGTGAAAAATGCAAGGAGCATGAAAAGGTGTGAAAAATGTGAGGAGCAAAAAAAAAAAAAATAGAAAGAAAGACCAGGAGCATGAAAAGGTGTGAAAAATGCGAGGAGCAAAAAAAAAAAAAAAAGAAAGACCAGGAGCATGAAAAGGTGTGAAAAATGCGAGGAGCAAAAGAAAAAAAAAAGACCAGGAGCATGAAAAGGTGTGAAAAATGCGACGAGCATGAAAAGTCGTGAAAAATGCGAGGAGCATGAAGAGGTGTGAAAAATGCGAGGAGCATGAAAACGTGTGAAAAATTCGAGGAGCAAAAAAAAAAAAAAAAAAAAAAAGACCAGGAAAATGAAAAGGTGTGAAAAATGCGAGGAGAAAAAAAAAAAAAAGAAAGACCAGGAGCATGAAAAGGTGTGAAAAATGCGAGGAAAAAAAAAAAAAAAGACCAGGAGCATGAAAAGGTGTGAAAAATGCGAGGAGCAAAAAAAAAAAAAAAAAGACCAGGAGCATGAAAAGGTGTGAAAAATGCGAGGAGAAAAAAAAAAAAAAGACCAGGAGCATGAAAAGGTGTGAAAAATGCGAGGAGCAAAAAAAAAAAAAAAAGAAAGAAAGAAAGACCAGGAGCATGAAAAGGTGTGAAAAATGCGAGGAGCAAAAAAAAAAAAAAAAAAAGAAAGACCAGGAGCATGAAAAGGTGTGAAAAATGCGACGAGCATGAAAAGTTGTGAAAAATGCGAGGAGCATGAAGAGGTGTGAAAAATGCGAGGAGCATGAAAAGGTGTGAAAAATTCGAGGAGAAAAAAAAAAAAAAAAAAAAAGACCAAGAACATGAAAAGGTGTGAAAAATGCGAGGAGCAAAAAAAAAAAAAAAAAAAAGAAAGACCAGGAGCATGAAAAGGTGTGAAAAATGCGAGGAGCAAAAGAAAAAAAAAAGACCAGGAGCATGAAAAGGTGTGAAAAATGCGAGGAGCAAAAAAAAAAAAAGAAAGACCAGGAGCATGAAAAGGTGTGAAAAATGCGAGGAGCAAAAGAAAAAAAAAAGACCAGGAGCATGAAGAGGTGTGAAAAATGCGAGGAGCATGAAAAGGTGTGAAAAATGCAAGGAGCATGAAAAGGTGTGAAAAATGTGAGGAGCAAAAAAAAAAAAATAGAAAGAAAGACCAGGAGCATGAAAAGGTGTGAAAAATGCGAGGAGCAAAAAAAAAAAAAAAGAAAGACCAGGAGCATGAAAAGGTGTGAAAAATGCGAGGAGCAAAAGAAAAAAAAAAGACCAGGAGCATGAAAAGGTGTGAAAAATGCGACGAGCATGAAAAGTCGTGAAAAATGCGAGGAGCATGAAGAGGTGTGAAAAATGCGAGGAGCATGAAAACGTGTGAAAAATTCGAGGAGCAAAAAAAAAAAAAAAAAAAAAAGACCAGGAACATGAAAAGGTGTGAAAAATGCGAGGAGCAAAAAAAAAAAAAGAAAGACCAGGAGCATGAAAAGGTGTGAAAAATGCGAGGAAAAAAAAAAAAAAAAGACCAGGAGCATGAAAAGGGGGGAAAAATGCGAGGAGCAAAAAAAAAAAAAAAAAGACCAGGAGCATGAAAAGGTGTGAAAAATGCGAGGAGAAAAAAAAAAAAAAGACCAGGAGCATGAAAAGGTGTGAAAAATGCGAGGAGCAAAAAAAAAAAAAAAAGAAAGAAAGAAAGACCAGGAGCATGAAAAGGTGTGAAAAATGCGAGGAGCAAAAAAAAAAAAAAAAAAAAGAAAGACCAGGAGCCTGAAAAGGTGTGAAAAATGCGAGGAGCAAAAAAAAAAAAAGAAAGACCAGGAGCATGAAAAGGTGTGAAAAATGCGAGGAGCAAAAAAAAAAAAAAAAAAAAAAAAAAACCAGGAGCAGGAAAAGGTGTGAAAAAGGCGAGGAGCAAAAAAAAAAAAAGAAAGACCAGGAGCATGAAAAGGTGTGAAAAATGCGAGGAGCAAAAAAAAAAAAGAAAGACCAGGAGCATGAAAAGGTGTGAAAAATGCGAGGAGCAAAAAAAAAAAAAGAAAGACCAGGAGCATGAAAAGGTGTGAAAAATGCGAGGAGCAAAAAAAAAAAAGAAAGACCAGGAGCATGAAAAGGTGTGAAAAATGCGAGGAGCAAAAAAAAAAAAAAAAGACCAGGAGCATGAAAAGGTGTGAAAAATGCGAGGAGCAAAAAAAAAAAAAAAAGAGACCAGAAGCATGAAAAGGTGTGAAAAATGCGAGGAGCAAAAAAAAAAAAAAAAAGAAAAGAGACCAGAAGCATGAAAAGGTTTGAAAAATGCGAGGAGCAAAAAAAAAAAAAAAAAAAAGAAAGACCAGGAGCATGAAAAGGTGTGAAAAATGCGAGGAGCAAAAGAAAAAAAAAAGACCAGGAGCATGAAAAGATGTGAAAAATGCGAGGAGCAAAAAAAAAAAAGAAAGACCAGGAGCATGAAAACGTGTGAAAAATGCGAGGAGCAAAAAAAAAAAAGAAAGACCAGGAGCATGAAAAGGTGTGAAAAATGCGAGGAGCAAAAAAAAAAAAAAAAGACCAGGAGCATGAAAAGGTGTGAAAAATGCGAGGAGCAAAAAAAAAAAAAAAAAGAGACCAGAAGCATGAAAAGGTGTGAAAAATGCGAGGAGCAAAAAAAAAAAAAAGAAGAAAAGAGACCAGAAGCATGAAAAGGTTTGAAAAATGCGAGGAGCAAAAAAAAAAAAAAAGAAAGACCAGGAGCATGAAAAGGTGTGAAAAATGCGAGGAGCAAAAGAAAAAAAAAAGACCAGGAGCATGAAAAGGTGTGAAAAATGCGAGGAGCAAAAAAAAAAAAAGAAAGACCAGGAGCATGAAAAGGGGTGAAAAATGCGACGAGCATGAAAAGTTGTGAAAAATGCGAGGAGCATGAAGATGTGTGAAAAATGCGAGGAGCATGAAAAGATGTGAAAAATTCGAGGAGCAAAAAAAAAAAAAAGACCAGGAGCATGAAAAGGTGTGAAAAATGCGACGAGCATGAAAAGTTGTGAAAAATGCGAGGAGCATGAAGAGGTGTGAAAAATGCGAGGAGCATGAAAAGGTGTGAAAAATTCGAGGAGCAAAAAAAAAAAAAAAAAAAGACCAGGAGCATGAAAAGGTGTGAAAAATGCGAGGAGCAAAAAAAAAAAAAAAAAAAGAAAGACCAGGAGCATGAAAAGGTGTGAAAAATGCGAGGAGCAAAAGAAAAAAAAAAGACCAGGAGCATGAAAAGGTGTGAAAAATGCGAGGAGCAAAAAAAAAAAAAGAAAGACCAGGAGCATGAAAAGGTGTGAAAAATGCGAGGAGCAAAAGAAAAAAAAAAGACCAGGAGCATGAAGAGGTGTGAAAAATGCGAGGAGCATGAAAAGGTGTGAAAAATGCAAGGAGCATGAAAAGGTGTGAAAAATGTGAGGAGCAAAAAAAAAAAAAATAGAAAGAAAGACCAGGAGCATGAAAAGGTGTGAAAAATGCGAGGAGCAAAAAAAAAAAAAAGAAAGACCAGGAGCATGAAAAGGTGTGAAAAATGCGAGGAGCAAAAGAAAAAAAAAAGACCAGGAGCATGAAAAGGTGTGAAAAATGCGACGAGCATGAAAAGTCGTGAAAAATGCGAGGAGCATGAAGAGGTGTGAAAAATGCGAGGAGCAAAAAAAAAAAAAAAAGACCAGGAGCATGAAAAGGTGTGAAAAATGCGAGGAGCAAAAAAAAAAAAAAAAGAGACCAGAAGCATGAAAAGGTGTGAAAAATGCGAGGAGCAAAAAAAAAAAAAAGAAGAAAAGAGACCAGAAGCATGAAAAGTTTTGAAAAATGCGAGGAGCAAAAAAAAAAAAAAAGAAAGACCAGGAGCATGAAAAGGTGTGAAAAATGCGAGGAGCAAAAGAAAAAAAAAAGACCAGGAGCATGAAAAGGTGTGAAAAATGCGAGGAGCAAAAAAAAAAAAAGAAAGACCAGGAGCATGAAAAGGGGTGAAAATTGCGACGAGCATGAAAAGTTGTGAAAAATGCGAGGAGCATGAAGATGTGTGAAAAATGCGAGGAGCATGAAAAGATGTGAAAAATTCGAGGAGCAAAAAAAAAAAAAAGACCAGGAGCATGAAAAGGTGTGAAAAATGCGACGAGCATGAAAAGTTGTGAAAAATGCGAGGAGCATGAAGAGGTGTGAAAAATGCGAGGAGCATGAAAAGGTGTGAAAAATTCGAGGAGCAAAAAAAAAAAAAAAAAAGACCAGGAGCATGAAAAGGTGTGAAAAATGCGAGGAGCAAAAAAAAAAAAAAAAAAGAAAGACCAGGAGCATGAAAAGGTGTGAAAAATGCGAGGAGCAAAAGAAAAAAAAAAAGACCAGGAGCATGAAAAGGTGTGAAAAATGCGAGGAGCAAAAAAAAAAAAAGAAAGACCAGGAGCATGAAAAGGTGTGAAAAATGCGAGGAGCAAAAGAAAAAAAAAAGACCAGGAGCATGAAGAGGTGTGAAAAATGCGAGGAGCATGAAAAGGTGTGAAAAATGCAAGGAGCATGAAAAGGTGTGAAAAATGTGAGGAGCAAAAAAAAAAAAATAGAAAGAAAGACCAGGAGCATGAAAAGGTGTGAAAAATGCGAGGAGCAAAAAAAAAAAAAAGAAAGACCAGGAGCATGAAAAGGTGTGAAAAATGCGAGGAGCAAAAGAAAAAAAAAAGACCAGGAGCATGAAAAGGTGTGAAAAATGCGACGAGCATGAAAAGTCGTGAAAAATGCGAGGAGCATGAAGAGGTGTGAAAAATGCGAGGAGCATGAAAAGGTGTGAAAAATTCGAGGAGCAAAAAAAAAAAAAAAAAAAAAAAGACCAGGAGCATGAAAAGGTGTGAAAAATGCGAGGAGCAAAAAAAAAAAAAGAAAGACCAGGAGCATGAAAAGGTGTGAAAAATGCAATCAGCATTAAAGGTGTGAAAAATGCGAGGAGCATGAAAAGTTGTGAAAAATGCAAGGAGCATGAAAAGGTGTGAAAAATGCGAGGAGCAAAAAAGAAAAAAAAAGAAAGAAAGAAAGACCAGGAGCATGAAAAGGTGTGAAAAATTCGAGGAGCAAAAAAAAAAAAAAAAAAGAAAGACCAGGAGCATGAAAAGGTGTGAAAAATGCGAGGAGCAAAAAAAAAAAAAGAAAGACCAGGAGCATGAAAAGGTGTGAAAAATGCGAGGAGCAAAAAAAAAAAAAGAAAGACCAGGAGCATGAAAAGGTGTGAAAAATGCGAGGAGCAAAAAAAAAAAAAGAAAGACCAGGAGCATGAAAAAGTGTGAAAAATGCAATCAGCATGAAAAGGTGTGAAAAATGCGAGGAGCATGAAAAGTTGTGAAAAATGCAAGGAGCATGAAAAGGTGTGAAAAATGCGAGGAGCAAAAAAGAAAAAAAAAGAAAGAAAGAAAGACCAGGAGCATGAAAAGGTGTGAAAAATGCGAGGAGCAAAAATAAAAAAAAAGAAAGACCAGGAGCATGAAAAGGTGTGAAAAATGCGAGGAGCAAAAGAAAAAAAAAAAGACCAGGAGCATGAAAAGGTGTGAAAAATGCGAGGAGCAAAAAAAAAAAAAGAAAGACCAGGAGCATGAAAAGGTGTGAAAAATGCGAGGAGCAAAAGAAAAAAAAAAGACCAGGAGCATGAAGAGGTGTGAAAAATGCGAGGAGCATGAAAAGGTGTGAAAAATGCGAGGAGCAAAAAAAAAAAAAAAAAAAGAAAGACCAGGAGCATGAAAAGGTGTGAAAAATGCGAGGAGCATGAAAAGGTGTGAAAAATGCAAGGACCATGAAAAGGTGTGAAAAATGTGAGGAGCAAAAAAAAAAAAATAGAAAGAATGACCAGGAGCATGAAAAGGTGTGAAAAATGCGAGGAGCAAAAAAAAAAAAAAAGAAAGACCAGGAGCATGAAAAGGTGTGAAAAATGCGAGGAGCAAAAGAAAAAAAAAAGACCAGGAGCATGAAAAGTTGTGAAAAACGCGAGGAGCAAAAAAAAAAAAAAAGAAAGACCAGGAGCATGAAAAGGTGTGAAAAATGCGGGGAGCAAAAAAAAAAAAAAGAAAGACCAGCAGCATGAAAAGGTGTGAAAAATGCGACGAGCATGAAAAGTTGTGAAAAATGCGAGGAGCATGAAGAGGTGTGAAAAGTGCGAGGAGCATGAAAAGGTGTGAAAAATTCGAGGAGCAAAAAAAAAAAAAAAAAGACCAGGAGCATGAAAAGGTGTGAAAAATTCGAGGAGCAAAAAAAAAAAAAAAAAAAAACACCAGGAGCATGAAAAGGTGTGAAAAATGCGAGGAGCAAAAAAAAAAAAAGAAAGACCAGGAGCATGGAAAGGTGTGAAAAATGCAAGGAGCATGAAAAGGTGTAAAAAATGCGAGGAGCAAAAAAAAAAAAAAAAGAAAGAAAGACCAGGAGCATGAAAAGGTGTGAAAAATGCGAGGAGCAAAAGAAAAAAAAAAGACCAGGAGCATGAAAAGGTGTGAAAAATGCGAGGAGCAAAAAAAAAAAAAGAAAGACCAGGAGCATGAAAAGGTGTGAAAAATGCGAGGAAAAAAAAAAAAAAAGACCAGGAGCATGAAAAGGTGTGAAAAATGCGAGGAGCAAAAAAAAAAAAAAAAAGACCAGGAGCATGAAAAGGTGTGAAAAATGCGAGGAGAAAAAAAAAAAAAGACCAGGAGCATGAAAAGGTGTGAAAAATGCGAGGAGCAAAAAAAAAAAAAAGAAAGAAAGAAAGACCAGGAGCATGAAAAGGTGTGAAAAATGCGAGGAGCAAAAAAAAAAAAAAAAAAAAAATAACCAGGAACATGAAAAGGTGTGAAAAATGCGAGGAGCAAAAAAAAAAAAAAGAAAGGCCAGGAGCATGAAAAGGTGTGAAAAATGCGAGGAGCAAAAAAAAAAAAGAAAGACCAGGAGCATGAAAAGGTGTGAAAAATGCGAGGAGCAAAAAAAAAAAAAAAAAGACCAGGAGCATGAAAAGGTGTGAAAAATGCGAGGAGCAAAAAAAAAAAAAGAAAGACCAGGAGCATGAAAAGGTGTGAAAAATGCGAGGAGCAAAAAAAAAAAAAGAAAGACCAGGAGCATGAAAAAGTGTGAAAAATGCAATCAGCATGAAAAGGTGTGAAAAATGCGAGGAGCATGAAAAGTTGTGAAAAATGCAAGGAGCATGAAAAGGTGTGAAAAATGCGAGGAGCAAAAAAAAAAAAAAAAAGACCAGGAGCATGAAAAGGTGTGAAAAATGCGAGGAGCAAAAAAAAAAAAAGAAAGACCAGGAGCATGAAAAGGTGTGAAAAATGCGAGGAGCAAAAAAAAAAAAAAAAGACCAGGAGCATGAAAAGGTGTGAAAAATGCGAGGAGCAAAAAAAAAAAAAAAAGAGACCAGAAGCATGAAAAGGTGTGAAAAATGCGAGGAGCAAAAAAAAAAAAAAAGAAGAAAAGAGACCAGAAGCATGAAAAGGTGTGAAAAATGCGAGGAGCAAAAAAAAAAAAAAAAAAAAGAAAGACAAGGAGCATGAAAAGGTGTGAAAAATGCGAGGAGCAAAAGAAAAAAAAAAGACCAGGAGCATGAAAAGGTGTGAAAAATGCGAGGAGCAAAAAAAAAAAAAGAAAGACCAGGAGCATGAAAAGGGGTGAAAATTGCGACGAGCATGAAAAGTTGTGAAAAATGCGAGGAGCATGAAGATGTGTGAAAAATGCGAGGAGCATGAAAAGATGTGAAAAATTCGAGGAGCAAAAAAAAAAAAAAGACCAGGAGCATGAAAAGGTGTGAAAAATGCGACGAGCATGAAAAGTTGTGAAAAATGCGAGGAGCATGAAGAGGTGTGAAAAATGCGAGGAGCATGACAAGGTGTGAAAAATTCGAGGAGCAAAAAAAAAAAAAAAAAAAAGACCAGGAGCATGAAAAGGTGTGAAAAATGCGAGGAGCAAAAAAAAAAAAAAAAAAAGAAAGACCAGGAGCATGAAAAGGTGTGAAAAATGCGAGGAGCAAAAGAAAAAAAAAAGACCAGGAGCATGAAAAGGTGTGAAAAATGCGAGGAGCAAAAAAAAAAAAAGAAAGACCAGGAGCATGAAAAGGTGTGAAAAATGCGAGGAGCAAAAGAAAAAAAAAAGACCAGGAGCATGAAGAGGTGTGAAAAATGCGAGGAGCATGAAAAGGTGTGAAAAATTCGAGGAGCAAAAAAAAAAAAAAAAAAAAAGACCAGGAGCATGAAAAGGTGTGAAAAATGCGAGGAGCAAAAAAAAAAAAAGAAAGACCAGGAGCATGAAAAGGTGTGAAAAATGCAATCAGCATTAAAGGTGTGAAAAATGCGAGGAGCATGAAAAGTTGTGAAAAATGCAAGGAGCATGAAAAGGTGTGAAAAATGCGAGGAGCAAAAAAGAAAAAAAAAGAAAGAAAGAAAGACCAGGAGCATGAAAAGGTGTGAAAAATTCGAGGAGCAAAAAAAAAAAAAAAAAAGAAAGACCAGGAGCATGAAAAGGTGTGAAAAATGCGAGGAGCAAAAAAAAAAAAAGAAAGACCAGGAGCATGAAAAGGTGTTAAAAATGCGAGGAGCAAAAAAAAAAAAAGAAAGACCAGGAGCATGAAAAAGTGTGAAAAATGCAATCAGCATGAAAAGGTGTGAAAAATGCGAGGAGCATGAAAAGTTGTGAAAAATGCAAGGAGCATGAAAAGGTGTGAAAAATGCGAGGAGCAAAAAAGAAAAAAAAAGAAAGAAAGAAAGACCAGGAGCATGAAAAGGTGTGAAAAATGCGAGGAGCAAAAATAAAAAAAAAGAAAGACCAGGAGCATGAAAAGGTGTGAAAAATGCGAGGAGCAAAAGAAAAAAAAAAGACCAGGAGCATGAAAAGGTGTGAAAAATGCGAGGAGCAAAAAAAAAAAAAAGAAAGACCAGGAGCATGAAATGGTGTGAAAAATGCGAGGAGCAAAAGAAAAAAAAAAGACCAGGAGCATGAAGAGGTGTGAAAAATGCGAGGAGCATGAAAAGGTGTGAAAAATGCGAGGAGCAAAAAAAAAAAAAAAAAAAGAAAGACCAGGAGCATGAAAAGGTGTGAAAAAGGCGAGGAGCATGAAAAGGTGTGAAAAATGCAAGGACCATGAAAAGGTGTGAAAAATGTGAGGAGCAAAAAAAAAAAAATGGAAAGAATGACCAGGAGCATGAAAAGGTGTGAAAAATGCGAGGAGCAAAAAAAAAAAAAAAGAAAGACCAGGAGCATGAAAAGGTGTGAAAAATGCGAGGAGCAAAAGAAAAAAAAAAGACCAGGAGCATGAAAAGTTGTGAAAAACGCGAGGAGCAAAAAAAAAAAAAAAGAAAGACCAGGAGCATGAAAAGGTGTGAAAAATGCGGGGAGCAAAAAAAAAAAAAAGAAAGACCAGCAGCATGAAAAGGTGTGAAAAATGCGACGAGCATGAAAAGTTGTGAAAAATGCGAGGAGCATGAAGAGGTGTGAAAAGTGCGAGGAGCATGAAAAGGTGTGAAAAATTCGAGGAGCAAAAAAAAAAAAAAAAAGACCAGGAGCAAGAAAAGGAGTGAAAAAATCGAGGAGCAAAAAAAAAAAAAAAAAAAAAAAACACCAGGAGCATGAAAAGGTGTGAAAAATGCGAGGAGAAAAAAAAAAAAAAGAAAGACCAGGAGCATGAAAAGGTGTGAAAAATGCAAGGAGCATGAAAAGGTGTAAAAAATGCGAGGAGCAAAAAAAAAAAAAAAAGAAAGAAAGACCAGGAGCATGAAAAGGTGTGAAAAATGCGAGGAGCAAAAGAAAAAAAAAAGACCAGGAGCATGAAAAGGTGTGAAAAATGCGAGGAGCAAAAAAAAAAAAAGAAAGACCAGGAGCATGAAAAGGTGTGAAAAATGCGAGGAAAAAAAAAAAAAAAGACCAGGAGCATGAAAAGGTGTGAAAAATGCGAGGAGCAAAAAAAAAAAAAAAAAGACCAGGAGCATGAAAAGGTGTGAAAAATGCGAGGAGAAAAAAAAAAAAAGACCAGGAGCATGAAAAGGTGTGAAAAATGCGAGGAGCAAAAAAAAAAAAAAGAAAGAAAGAAAGACCAGGAGCATGAAAAGGTGTGAAAAATGCGAGGAGCAAAAAAAAAAAAAGAAAGACCAGGAGCATGAAAACGTGTGAAAAATGCGAGGAGCAAAAAAAAAAAAAAAAAAAAAAAACCAGGAACATGAAAAGGTGTGAAAAATGCGAGGAGCAAAAAAAAAAAAAAGAAAGACCAGGAGCATGAAAAGGTGTGAAAAATGCGAGGAGCAAAAAAAAAAAAGAAAGACCAGGAGCATGAAAAGGTGTGAAAAATGCGAGGAGCAAAAAAAAAAAAAAAAAGACCAGGAGCATGAAAAGGTGTGAAAAATGCGAGGAGCAAAAAAAAAAAAAAAAGAGACCAGAAGCATGAAAAGGTGAGAAAAATGCGAGGAGCAAAAAAAAAAAAAAAAAGAAAAGAGACCAGGAGCATGAAAAGGTGTGAAAAATGCGAGGAGCAAAAAAAAAAAAAAAGAAAGAAAGAACAGGAGCATGAAAAGGTGTGAAAAATGCGAGGAGCAAAAGAAAAAAAAAAGACCAGGAGCATGAAAAGATGTGAAAAATGCGAGGAGCAAAAAAAAAAAAAGAAAGACCAGGAGCATGAAAAGGTGTGAAAAATGCGACGAGCATGAAAAGTTGTGAAAAATGCGAGGAGCATGAAGAGGTGTGAAAAATGCGAGGAGCATGAAAAGATGTGAAAAATTCGAGGAGCAAAAAAAAAAAAAAGACCAGGAGCATGAAAAGGTGTGAAAAATGCGAGGAGCAAAAAAAAAAAAAAGAAAGAAAGACCAGGAGCATGAAAAGGTGTGAAAAATGCGAGGAGCAAAAAAAAAAAAAGAAAGACCAGGAGCATGAAAACGTGTGAAAAATGCGAGGAGCAAAAAAAAAAAAAAAAAAAGACCAGGAACATGAAAAGGTGGGAAAAAAGCGAGGAGCAAAAAAAAAAAAAAAAAAGAAAGAAAGAAAGACCAGGATCATGAAAAGGTGTGAAAAATGCGAGGAGCAAAAGAAAAAAAAAAGACCAGGAGCATGAAAAGGTGTGAAAAATGCGAGGAGCAAAAAAAAAAAAAGAAAGACCAGGAGCATGAAAAGGTGTGAAAAATGCAATCAGCATTAAAGGTGTGAAAAATGCGAGGAGCATGAAAAGTTGTGAAAAATGCAAGGAGCATGAAAAGGTGTGAAAAATGCGAGGAGCAAAAAAGAAAAAAAAAGAAAGAAAGAAAGACCAGGAGCATGAAAAGGTGTGAAAAATGCGAGGAGCAAAAAAAAAAAAAAAAAGAAAGAAAGAAAGACCAGGATCATGAAAAGGTGTGAAAAATGCGAGGAGCAAAAGAAAAAAAAAAGACCAGGAGCATGAAAAGGTGTGAAAAATGCGAGGAGCAAAAAAAAAAAAAGAAAGACCAGGAGCATGAAAAGGTGTGAAAAATGCGAGGAGCAAAAGAAAAAAAAAAGACCAGGAGCATGAAGAGGTGTGAAAAATGCGAGGAGCATGAAAAGGTGTGAAAAATTCGAGGAGCAAAAAAAAAAAAAAAAAAAAAAGACCAGGAGCATGAAAAGGTGTGAAAAATGCGAGGAGCAAAAAAAAAAAAAGAAAGACCAGGAGCATGAAAAGGTGTGAAAAATGCAATCAGCATTAAAGGTGTGAAAAATGCGAGGAGCATGAAAAGTTGTGAAAAATGCAAGGAGCATGAAAAGGTGTGAAAAATGCGAGGAGCAAAAAAGAAAAAAAAAGAAAGAAAGAAAGACCAGGAGCATGAAAAGGTGTGAAAAATTCGAGGAGCAAAAAAAAAAAAAAAAAAGAAAGACCAGGAGCATGAAAAGGTGTGAAAAATGCGAGGAGCAAAAAAAAAAAAAGAAAGACCAGGAGCATGAAAAGGTGTGAAAAATGCGAGGAGTAAAAAAAAAAAAAGACAGACCAGGAGCATGAAAAGGTGTGAAAAATGCGAGGAGAAAAAAAAAAAAAAAAAAGACCAGGAGCATGAAAAAGTGTGAAAAATGCAATCAGCATGAAAAGGTGTGAAAAATGCGAGGAGCATGAAAAGTTGTGAAAAATGCAAGGAGCATGAAAAGGTGTGAAAAATGCGAGGAGCAAAAAAGAAAAAAAAAGAAAGAAAGAAAGACCAGGAGCATGAAAAGGTGTGAAAAATGCGAGGAGCAAAAATAAAAAAAAAGAAAGACCAGGAGCATGAAAAGGTGTGAAAAATGCGAGGAGCAAAAGAAAAAAAAAAGACCAGGAGCATGAAAAGGTGTGAAAAATGCGAGGAGCAAAAAAAAAAAAAAGAAAGACCAGGAGCATGAAATGGTGTGAAAAAGGCGAGGAGCAAAAGAAAAAAAAAAGACCAGGAGCATGAAGAGGTGTGAAAAATGCGAGGAGCATGAAAAGGTGTGAAAAATGCGAGGAGCAAAAAAAAAAAAAAAAAAAGAAAGACCAGGAGCATGAAAAGGTGTGAAAAATGCGAGGAGCATGAAAAGGTGTGAAAAATGCAAGGACCATGAAAAGGTGTGAAAAATGTGAGGAGCAAAAAAAAAAAAATAGAAAGAATGACCAGGAGCATGAAAAGGTGTGAAAAATGCGAGGAGCAAAAAAAAAAAAAAAGAAAGACCAGGAGCATGAAAAGGTGTGAAAAATGCGAGGAGCAAAAGAAAAAAAAAAGACCAGGAGCATGAAAAGTTGTGAAAAACGCGAGGAGCAAAAAAAAAAAAAAAGAAAGACCAGGAGCATGAAAAGGTGTGAAAAATGCGGGGAGCAAAAAAAAAAAAAAGAAAGACCAGCAGCATGAAAAGGTGTGAAAAATGCGACGAGCATGAAAAGTTGTGAAAAATGCGAGGAGCATGAAGAGGTGTGAAAAGTGCGAGGAGCATGAAAAGGTGTGAAAAATTCGAGGAGCAAAAAAAAAAAAAAAAAGACCAGGAGCATGAAAAGGTGTGAAAAATTCGAGGAGCAAAAAAAAAAAAAAAAAAAAAAAACACCAGGAGCATGAAAAGGTGTGAAAAATGCGAGGAGAAAAAAAAAAAAAAGAAAGACCAGGAGCATGAAAAGGTGTGAAAAATGCAAGGAGCATGAAAAGGTGTAAAAAATGCGAGGAGCAAAAAAAAAAAAAAAAGAAAGAAAGACCAGGAGCATGAAAAGGTGTGAAAAATGCGAGGAGCAAAAGAAAAAAAAAAGACCAGGAGCATGAAAAGGTGTGAAAAATGCGAGGAGCAAAAAAAAAAAAAGAAAGACCAGGAGCATGAAAAGGTGTGAAAAATGCGAGGAAAAAAAAAAAAAAAGACCAGGAGCATGAAAAGGTGTGAAAAATGCGAGGAGCAAAAAAAAAAAAAAAAAGACCAGGAGCATGAAAAGGTGTGAAAAATGCGAGGAGAAAAAAAAAAAAAAGACCAGGAGCATGAAAAGGTGTGAAAAATGCGAGGAAAAAAAAAAAAAAAGACCAGGAGCATGAAAAGGTGTGAAAAATTCGAGGAGCAAAAAAAAAAAAAAAAAAGAAAGACCAGGAGCATGAAAAGGTGTGAAAAATGCGAGGAGCAAAAAAAAAAAAAGAAAGACCAGGAGCATGAAAAGGTGTGAAAAATGCGAGGAGCAAAAAAAAAAAAAGAAAGACCAGGAGCATGAAAAGGTGTGAAAAATGCGAGGAGCAAAAAAAAAAAAAGAAAGACCAGGAGCATGAAAAAGTGTGAAAAATGCAATCAGCATGAAAAGGTGTGAAAAATGCGAGGAGCATGAAAAGTTGTGAAAAATGCAAGGAGCATGAAAAGGTGTGAAAAATGCGAGGAGCAAAAAAGAAAAAAAAAGAAAGAAAGAAAGACCAGGAGCATGAAAAGGTGTGAAAAATGCGAGGAGCAAAAATAAAAAAAAAGAAAGACCAGGAGCATGAAAAGGTGTGAAAAATGCGAGGAGCAAAAGAAAAAAAAAAGACCAGGAGCATGAAAAGGTGTGAAAAATGCGAGGAGCAAAAAAAAAAAAAGAAAGACCAGGAGCATGAAATGGTGTGAAAAATGCGAGGAGCAAAAGAAAAAAAAAAGACCAGGAGCATGAAGAGGTGTGAAAAATGCGAGGAGCATGAAAAGGTGTGAAAAATGCGAGGAGCAAAAAAAAAAAAAAAAAAAGAAAGACCAGGAGCATGAAAAGGTGTGAAAAATGCGAGGAGCATGAAAAGGTGTGAAAAATGCAAGGACCATGAAAAGGTGTGAAAAATGTGAGGAGCAAAAAAAAAAAAATAGAAAGAATGACCAGGAGCATGAAAAGGTGTGAAAAATGCGAGGAGCAAAAAAAAAAAAAAAGAAAGACCAGGAGCATGAAAAGGTGTGAAAAATGCGAGGAGCAAAAGAAAAAAAAAAGACCAGGAGCATGAAAAGTTGTGAAAAACGCGAGGAGCAAAAAAAAAAAAAAAGAAAGACCAGGAGCATGAAAAGGTGTGAAAAATGCGGGGAGCAAAAAAAAAAAAAAGAAAGACCAGCAGCATGAAAAGGTGTGAAAAATGCGACGAGCATGAAAAGTTGTGAAAAATGCGAGGAGCATGAAGAGGTGTGAAAAGTGCGAGGAGCATGAAAAGGTGTGAAAAATTCGAGGAGCAAAAAAAAAAAAAAAAAGACCAGGAGCATGAAAAGGTGTGAAAAATTCGAGGAGCAAAAAAAAAAAAAAAAAAAAAACACCAGGAGCATGAAAAGGTGTGAAAAATGCGAGGAGCAAAAAAAAAAAAAGAAAGACCAGGAGCATGAAAAGGTGTGAAAAATGCAAGGAGCATGAAAAGGTGTAAAAAATGCGAGGAGCAAAAAAAAAAAAAAAAGAAAGAAAGACCAGGAGCATGAAAAGGTGTGAAAAATGCGAGGAGCAAAAGAAAAAAAAAAGACCAGGAGCATGAAAAGGTGTGAAAAATGCGAGGAGCAAAAAAAAAAAAAGAAAGACCAGGAGCATGAAAAGGTGTGAAAAATGCGAGGAAAAAAAAAAAAAAAGACCAGGAGCATGAAAAGGTGTGAAAAATGCGAGGAGCAAAAAAAAAAAAAAAAAGACCAGGAGCATGAAAAGGTGTGAAAAATGCGAGGAGAAAAAAAAAAAAAAGACCAGGAGCATGAAAAGGTGTGAAAAATGCGAGGAGCAAAAAAAAAAAAAAGAAAGAAAGAAAGACCAGGAGCATGAAAAGGTGTGAAAAATGCGAGGAGCAAAAAAAAAAAAAGAAAGACCAGGAGCATGAAAACGTGTGAAAAATGCGAGGAGCAAAAAAAAAAAAAAAAAAAAAAAAACCAGGAACATGAAAAGGTGTGAAAAATGCGAGGAGCAAAAAAAAAAAAAAAGAAAGACCAGGAGCATGAAAAGGTGTGAAAAATGCGAGGAGCAAAAAAAAAAAAAGAAAGACCAGGAGCATGAAAAGGTGTGAAAAATGCGAGGAGCAAAAGAAAAAAAAAAGACCAGGAGCATGAAGAGGTGTGAAAAATGCGAGGAGCATGAAAATGTGTGAAAAATTCGAGGAGCAAAAAAAAAAAAAAAAAAAAAGACCAGGAGCATGAAAAGGTGTGAAAAATGCGAGGAGCAAAAAAAAAAAAAGAAAGACCAGGAGCATGAAAAGGTGTGAAAAATGCAATCAGCATTAAAGGTGTGAAAAATGCGAGGAGCATGAAAAGTTGTGAAAAATGCAAGGAGCATGAAAAGGTGTGAAAAATGCGAGGAGCAAAAAAGAAAAAAAAAGAAAGAAAGAAAGACCAGGAGCATGAAAAGGTGTGAAAAATTCGAGGAGCAAAAAAAAAAAAAAAAAAGAAAGACCAGGAGCATGAAAAGGTGTGAAAAATGCGAGGAGCAAAAAAAAAAAAAGAAAGACCAGGAGCATGAAAAGGTGTGAAAAATGCGAGGAGCAAAAAAAAAAAAAGAAAGACCAGGAGCATGAAAAGGTGTGAAAAATGCGAGGAGCAAAAAAAAAAAAAGAAAGACCAGGAGCATGAAAAAGTGTGAAAAATGCAATCAGCATGAAAAGGTGTGAAAAATGCGAGGAGCATGAAAAGTTGTGAAAAATGCAAGGAGCATGAAAAGGTGTGAAAAATGCGAGGAGCAAAAAAGAAAAAAAAAGAAAGAAAGAAAGACCAGGAGCATGAAAAGGTGTGAAAAATGCGAGGAGCAAAAATAAAAAAAAAGAAAGACCAGGAGCATGAAAAGGTGTGAAAAATGCGAGGAGCAAAAAAAAAAAAAAAGACCAGGAGCATGAAAAGGTGTGAAAAATGCGAGGAGCAAAAAAAAAAAAAAGAAAGACCAGGAGCATGAAATGGTGTGAAAAATGCGAGGAGCAAAAGAAAAAAAAAAGACCAGGAGCATGAAGAGGTGTGAAAAATGCGAGGAGCATGAAAAGGTGTGAAAAATGCGAGGAGCAAAAAAAAAAAAAAAAAAAAGAAAGACCAGGAGCATGAAAAGGTGTGAAAAATGCGAGGAGCATGAAAAGGTGTGAAAAATGCAAGGACCATGAAAAGGTGTGAAAAATGTGAGGAGCAAAAAAAAAAAAATAGAAAGAATGACCAGGAGCATGAAAAGGTGTGAAAAATGCGAGGAGCAAAAAAAAAAAAAAAGAAAGACCAGGAGCATGAAAAGGTGTGAAAAATGCGAGGAGCAAAAGAAAAAAAAAAGACCAGGAGCATGAAAAGTTGTGAAAAACGCGAGGAGCAAAAAAAAAAAAAAAGAAAGACCAGGAGCATGAAAAGGTGTGAAAAATGCGGGGAGCAAAAAAAAAAAAAAGAAAGACCAGCAGCATGAAAAGGTGTGAAAAATGCGACGAGCATGAAAAGTTGTGAAAAATGCGAGGAGCATGAAGAGGTGTGAAAAGTGCGAGGAGCATGAAAAGGTGTGAAAAATTCGAGGAGCAAAAAAAAAAAAAAAAAGACCAGGAGCAAGAAAAGGTGTGAAAAAATCGAGGAGCAAAAAAAAAAAAAAAAAAAAAAACACCAGGAGCATGAAAAGGTGTGAAAAATGCGAGGAGCAAAAAAAAAAAAAGAAAGACCAGGAGCATGAAAAGGTGTGAAAAATGCAAGGAGCATGAAAAGGTGTAAAAAATGCGAGGAGCAAAAAAAAAAAAAAAAGAAAGAAAGACCAGGAGCATGAAAAGGTGTGAAAAATGCGAGGAGCAAAAGAAAAAAAAAAGACCAGGAGCATGAAAAGGTGTGAAAAATGCGAGGAGCAAAAAAAAAAAAAGAAAGACCAGGAGCATGAAAAGGTGTGAAAAATGCGAGGAAAAAAAAAAAAAAAGACCAGGAGCATGAAAAGGTGTGAAAAATGCGAGGAGCAAAAAAAAAAAAAAAAAGACCAGGAGCATGAAAAGGTGTGAAAAATGCGAGGAGAAAAAAAAAAAAAAGACCAGGAGCATGAAAAGGTGTGAAAAATGCGAGGAAAAAAAAAAAAAAAGACCAGGAGCATGAAAAGGTGTGAAAAATTCGAGGAGCAAAAAAAAAAAAAAAAAAAGAAAGACCAGGAGCATGAAAAGGTGTGAAAAATGCGAGGAGCAAAAAAAAAAAAAGAAAGACCAGGAGCATGAAAAGGTGTGAAAAATGCGAGGAGCAAAAAAAAAAAAAGAAAGACCAGGAGCATGAAAAGGTGTGAAAAATGCGAGGAGCAAAAAAAAAAAAAGAAAGACCAGGAGCATGAAAAAGTGTGAAAAATGCAATCAGCATGAAAAGGTGTGAAAAATGCGAGGAGCATGAAAAGTTGTGAAAAATGCAAGGAGCATGAAAAGGTGTGAAAAATGCGAGGAGCAAAAAAGAAAAAAAAAGAAAGAAAGAAAGACCAGGAGCATGAAAAGGTGTGAAAAATGCGAGGAGCAAAAATAAAAAAAAAGAAAGACCAGGAGCATGAAAAGGTGTGAAAAATGCGAGGAGCAAAAGAAAAAAAAAAGACCAGGAGCATGAAAAGGTGTGAAAAATGCGAGGAGCAAAAAAAAAAAAAGAAAGACCAGGAGCATGAAATGGTGTGAAAAATGCGAGGAGCAAAAGAAAAAAAAAAGACCAGGAGCATGAAGAGGTGTGAAAAATGCGAGGAGCATGAAAAGGTGTGAAAAATGCGAGGAGCAAAAAAAAAAAAAAAAAAAGAAAGACCAGGAGCATGAAAAGGTGTGAAAAATGCGAGGAGCATGAAAAGGTGTGAAAAATGCAAGGACCATGAAAAGGTGTGAAAAATGTGAGGAGCAAAAAAAAAAAAATAGAAAGAATGACCAGGAGCATGAAAAGGTGTGAAAAATGCGAGGAGCAAAAAAAAAAAAAAAGAAAGACCAGGAGCATGAAAAGGTGTGAAAAATGCGAGGAGCAAAAGAAAAAAAAAAGACCAGGAGCATGAAAAGTTGTGAAAAACGCGAGGAGCAAAAAAAAAAAAAAAGAAAGACCAGGAGCATGAAAAGGTGTGAAAAATGCGGGGAGCAAAAAAAAAAAAAAGAAAGACCAGCAGCATGAAAAGGTGTGAAAAATGCGACGAGCATGAAAAGTTGTGAAAAATGCGAGGAGCATGAAGAGGTGTGAAAAGTGCGAGGAGCATGAAAAGGTGTGAAAAATTCGAGGAGCAAAAAAAAAAAAAAAAAGACCAGGAGCATGAAAAGGTGTGAAAAATTCGAGGAGCAAAAAAAAAAAAAAAAAAAAAACACCAGGAGCATGAAAAGGTGTGAAAAATGCGAGGAGCAAAAAAAAAAAAAGAAAGACCAGGAGCATGAAAAGGTGTGAAAAATGCAAGGAGCATGAAAAGGTGTAAAAAATGCGAGGAGCAAAAAAAAAAAAAAAAGAAAGAAAGACCAGGAGCATGAAAAGGTGTGAAAAATGCGAGGAGCAAAAGAAAAAAAAAAGACCAGGAGCATGAAAAGGTGTGAAAAATGCGAGGAGCAAAAAAAAAAAAAGAAAGACCAGGAGCATGAAAAGGTGTGAAAAATGCGAGGAAAAAAAAAAAAAAAGACCAGGAGCATGAAAAGGTGTGAAAAATGCGAGGAGCAAAAAAAAAAAAAAAAGACCAGGAGCATGAAAAGGTGTGAAAAATGCGAGGAGAAAAAAAAAAAAAAGACCAGGAGCATGAAAAGGTGTGAAAAATGCGAGGAGCAAAAAAAAAAAAAAGAAAGAAAGAAAGACCAGGAGCATGAAAAGGTGTGAAAAATGCGAGGAGCAAAAAAAAAAAAGAAAGACCAGGAGCATGAAAACGTGTGAAAAATGCGAGGAGCAAAAAAAAAAAAAAAAAAAAAAAAAAACCAGAAAAAAAAAAAGGTGTGAAAAATGCGAGGAGCAAAAAAAAAAAAAAAGAAAGACCAGGAGCATGAAAAGGTGTGAAAAATGCGAGGAGCAAAAGAAAAAAAAAAGACCAGGAGCATGAAAAGTTGTGAAAAACGCGAGGAGCAAAAAAAAAAAAAAAGAAAGACCAGGAGCATGAAAAGGTGTGAAAAATGCGGGGAGCAAAAAAAAAAAAAAGAAAGACCAGCAGCATGAAAAGGTGTGAAAAATGCGACGAGCATGAAAAGTTGTGAAAAATGCGAGGAGCATGAAGAGGTGTGAAAAGTGCGAGGAGCATGAAAAGGTGTGAAAAATTCGAGGAGCAAAAAAAAAAAAAAAAAGACCAGGAGCATGAAAAGGTGTGAAAAATTCGAGGAGCAAAAAAAAAAAAAAAAAAAAAACACCAGGAGCATGAAAAGGTGTGAAAAATGCGAGGAGCAAAAAAAAAAAAAGAAAGACCAGGAGCATGAAAAGGTGTGAAAAATGCAAGGAGCATGAAAAGGTGTAAAAAATGCGAGGAGCAAAAAAAAAAAAAAAGAAAGAAAGACCAGGAGCATGAAAAGGTGTGAAAAATGCGAGGAGCAAAAGAAAAAAAAAAGACCAGGAGCATGAAAAGGTGTGAAAAATGCGAGGAGCAAAAAAAAAAAAAGAAAGACCAGGAGCATGAAAAGGTGTGAAAAATGCGAGGAAAAAAAAAAAAAAAGACCAGGAGCATGAAAAGGTGTGAAAAATGCGAGGAGCAAAAAAAAAAAAAAAAAGACCAGGAGCATGAAAAGGTGTGAAAAATGCGAGGAGAAAAAAAAAAAAAAGACCAGGAGCATGAAAAGGTGTAAAAAATGCGAGGAAAAAAAAAAAAAAAGACCAGGAGCATGAAAAGGTGTGAAAAATTCGAGGAGAAAAAAAAAAAAAAAAAAAGAAAGACCAGGAGCATGAAAAGGTGTGAAAAATGCGAGGAGCAAAAAAAAAAAAAGAAAGACCAGGAGCATGAAAAGGTGTGAAAAATGCGAGGAGCAAAAAAAAAAAAAGAAAGACCAGGAGCATGAAAAGGTGTGAAAAATGCGAGGAGCAAAAAAAAAAAAAGAAAGACCAGGAGCATGAAAAGGTGTGAAAAATGCGAGGAGCAAAAAAAAAAAAAGAAAGACCAGGAGCATGAAAAGGTGTGAAAAATGCGAGGAAAAAAAAAAAAAAAGACCAGGAGCATGAAAAGGTGTGAAAAATGCGAGGAGCAAAAAAAAAAAAAAAAAGACCAGGAGCATGAAAAGGTGTGAAAAATGCGAGGAGAAAAAAAAAAAAAAGACCAGGAGCATGAAAAGGTGTGAAAAATGCGAGGAGCAAAAAAAAAAAAAAGAAAGAAAGAAAGACCAGGAGCATGAAAAGGTGTGAAAAATGCGAGGAGCAAAAAAAAAAAAAGAAAGACCAGGAGCATGAAAACGTGTGAAAAATGCGAGGAGCAAAAAAAAAAAAAAAAAAAAAAAAAACCAGGAAAAAGAAAAGGTGGGAAAAATGCGAGGAGCAAAAAAAAAAAAAAGAAAGACCAGGAGCATGAAAAGGTGTGAAAAATGCGAGGAGCAAAAAAAAAAAAGAAAGACCAGGAGCATGAAAAGGTGTGAAAAATGCGAGGAGCAAAAAAAAAAAAAAAAAGACCAGGAGCATGAAAAGGTGTGAAAAATGCGAGGAGCAAAAAAAAAAAAAAAAGAGACCAGAAGCATGAAAAGGTGAGAAAAATGCGAGGAGCAAAAAAAAAAAAAAAAAAGAAAAGAGACCAGGAGCATGAAAAGGTGTGAAAAATGCGAGGAGCAAAAAAAAAAAAAAAAGAAAGAAAGAACAGGAGCATGAAAAGGTGTGAAAAATGCGAGGAGCAAAAGAAAAAAAAAAGACCAGGAGCATGAAAAGATGTGAAAAATGCGAGGAGCAAAAAAAAAAAAAGAAAGACCAGGAGCATGAAAAGGTGTGAAAAATGCGACGAGCATGAAAAGTTGTGAAAAATGCGAGGAGCATGAAGAGGTGTGAAAAATGCGAGGAGCATGAAAAGATGTGAAAAATTCGAGGAGCAAAAAAAAAAAAAAGACCAGGAGCATGAAAAGGTGTGAAAAATGCGAGGAGCAAAAAAAAAAAAAAGAAAGAAAGACCAGGAGCATGAAAAGGTGTGAAAAATGCGAGTAGCAAAAAAAAAAAAAGAAAGACCAGGAGCATGAAAACGTGTGAAAAATGCGAGGAGCAAAAAAAAAAAAAAAATGACCAGGAACATGAAAAGGTGTGAAAAATGCGAGGAGCAAAAAAAAAAAAAAAAAGAAAGAAAGAAAGACCAGGATCATGAAAAGGTGTGAAAAATGCGAGGAGCAAAAGAAAAAAAAAAGACCAGGAGCATGAAAAGGTGTGAAAAATGCGAGGAGCAAAAAAAAAAAAAGAAAGACCAGGAGCATGAAAAGGTGTGAAAAATGCGAGGAGCAAAAGAAAAAAAAAAGACCAGGAGCATGAAGAGGTGTGAAAAATGCGAGGAGCATGAAAAGGTGTGAAAAATTCGAGGAGCAAAAAAAAAAAAAAAAAAAAAAGACCAGGAGCATGAAAAGGTGTGAAAAATGCGAGGAGCAAAAAAAAAAAAAGAAAGACCAGGAGCATGAAAAGGTGTGAAAAATGCAATCAGCATTAAAGGTGTGAAAAATGCGAGGAGCATGAAAAGTTGTGAAAAATGCAAGGAGCATGAAAAGGTGTGAAAAATGCGAGGAGCAAAAAAGAAAAAAAAAGAAAGAAAGAAAGACCAGGAGCATGAAAAGGTGTGAAAAATGCGAGGAGCAAAAAAAAAAAAAAAAAGAAAGAAAGAAAGACCAGGATCATGAAAAGGTGTGAAAAATGCGAGGAGCAAAAGAAAAAAAAAAGACCAGGAGCATGAAAAGGTGTGAAAAATGCGAGGAGCAAAAAAAAAAAAAGAAAGACCAGGAGCATGAAAAGGTGTGAAAAATGCGAGGAGCAAAAGAAAAAAAAAAGACCAGGAGCATGAAGAGGTGTGAAAAATGCGAGGAGCATGAAGAGGTGTGAAAAATGCGAGGAGCATGAAAAGATGTGAAAAATTCGAGGAGCAAAAAAAAAAAAAAGACCAGGAGCATGAAAAGGTGTGAAAAATGCGAGGAGCAAAAAAAAAAAAAAGAAAGAAAGACCAGGAGCATGAAAAGGTGTGAAAAAAGCGAGGAGCAAAAAAAAAAAAAAAAGAAAGAAAGAACAGGAGCATGAAAAGGTGTGAAAAATGCGAGGAGCAAAAGAAAAAAAAAAGACCAGGAGCATGAAAAGATGTGAAAAATGCGAGGAGCAAAAAAAAAAAAAGAAAGACCAGGAGCATGAAAAGGTGTGAAAAATGCGACGAGCATGAAAAGTTGTGAAAAATGCGAGGAGCATGAAGAGGTGTGAAAAATGCGAGGAGCATGAAAAGATGTGAAAAATTCGAGGAGCAAAAAAAAAAAAAAGACCAGGAGCATGAAAAGGTGTGAAAAATGCGAGGAGCAAAAAAAAAAAAAAGAAAGAAAGACCAGGAGCATGAAAAGGTGTGAAAAATGCGAGTAGCAAAAAAAAAAAAAGAAAGACCAGGAGCATGAAAACGTGTGAAAAATGCGAGGAGCAAAAAAAAAAAAAAAAATGACCAGGAACATGAAAAGGTGTGAAAAATGCGAGGAGCAAAAAAAAAAAAAAAAAGAAAGAAAGAAAGACCAGGATCATGAAAAGGTGTGAAAAATGCGAGGAGCAAAAGAAAAAAAAAAGACCAGGAGCATGAAAAGGTGTGAAAAATGCGAGGAGCAAAAAAAAAAAAAGAAAGACCAGGAGCATGAAAAGGTGTGAAAAATGCGAGGAGCAAAAGAAAAAAAAAAGACCAGGAGCATGAAGAGGTGTGAAAAATGCGAGGAGCAGGAAAAGGTGTGAAAAATTCGAGGAGCAAAAAAAAAAAAAAAAAAAAAAGACCAGGAGCATGAAAAGGTGTGAAAAATGCGAGGAGCAAAAAAAAAAAAAGAAAGACCAGGAGCATGAAAAGGTGTGAAAAATGCAATCAGCATTAAAGGTGTGAAAAATGCGAGGAGCATGAAAAGTTGTGAAAAATGCAAGGAGCATGAAAAGGTGTGAAAAATGCGAGGAGCAAAAAAGAAAAAAAAAGAAAGAAAGAAAGACCAGGAGCATGAAAAGGTGTGAAAAATGCGAGGAGCAAAAAAAAAAAAAAAAGAAAGAAAGAAAGACCAGGATCATGAAAAGGTGTGAAAAATGCGAGGAGCAAAAGAAAAAAAAAAGACCAGGAGCAAGAAAAGGTGTGAAAAATGCGAGGAGCAAAAAAAAAAAAAGAAAGACCAGGAGCATGAAAAGGTGTGAAAAATGCGAGGAGCAAAAGAAAAAAAAAAGACCAGGAGCATGAAGAGGTGTGAAAAATGCGAGGAGCATGAAAAGGTGTGAAAAATTCGAGGAGCAAAAAAAAAAAAAAAAAAAAAGACCAGGAGCATGAAAAGGTGTGAAAAAAGCGAGGAGCAAAAAAAAAAAAAGAAAGACCAGGAGCATGAAAAGGTGTGAAAAATGCAATCAGCATTAAAGGTGTGAAAAATGCGAGGAGCATGAAAAGTTGTGAAAAATGCAAGGAGCATGAAAAGGTGTGAAAAATGCGAGGAGCAAAAAAGAAAAAAAAAGAAAGAAAGAAAGACCAGGAGCATGAAAAGGTGTGAAAAATTCGAGGAGCAAAAAAAAAAAAAAAAAAGAAAGACCAGGAGCATGAAAAGGTGTGAAAAATGCGAGGAGCAAAAAAAAAAAAAGAAAGACCAGGAGCATGAAAAGGTGTGAAAAATGCGAGGAGCAAAAAAAAAAAAAGAAAGACCAGGAGCATGAAAAGGTGTGAAAAATGCGAGGAGCAAAAAAAAAAAAAGAAAGACCAGGAGCATGAAAAAGTGTGAAAAATGCAATCAGCATGAAAAGGTGTGAAAAATGCGAGGAGCATGAAAAGTTGTGAAAAATGCAAGGAGCATGAAAAGGTGTGAAAAATGCGAGGAGCAAAAAAGAAAAAAAAAGAAAGAAAGAAAGACCAGGAGCATGAAAAGGTGTGAAAAATGCGAGGAGCAAAAATAAAAAAAAAGAAAGACCAGGAGCATGAAAAGGTGTGAAAAATGCGAGGAGCAAAAGAAAAAAAAAAGACCAGGAGCATGAAAAGGTGTGAAAAATGCGAGGAGCAAAAAAAAAAAAAAGAAAGACCAGGAGCATGAAATGGTGTGAAAAATGCGAGGAGCAAAAGAAAAAAAAAAGACCAGGAGCATGAAGAGGTGTGAAAAATGCGAGGAGCATGAAAAGGTGTGAAAAATGCGAGGAGCAAAAAAAAAAAAAAAAAAAGAAAGACCAGGAGCATGAAAAGGTGTGAAAAATGCGAGGAGCATGAAAAGGTGTGAAAAATGCAAGGACCATGAAAAGGTGTGAAAAATGTGAGGAGCAAAAAAAAAAAAATAGAAAGAATGACCAGGAGCATGAAAAGGTGTGAAAAATGCGAGGAGCAAAAAAAAAAAAAAAGAAAGACCAGGAGCATGAAAAGGTGTGAAAAATGCGAGGAGCAAAAGAAAAAAAAAAGACCAGGAGCATGAAAAGTTGTGAAAAACGCGAGGAGCAAAAAAAAAAAAAAAGAAAGACCAGGAGCATGAAAAGGTGTGAAAAATGCGGGGAGCAAAAAAAAAAAAAAGAAAGACCAGCAGCATGAAAAGGTGTGAAAAATGCGACGAGCATGAAAAGTTGTGAAAAATGCGAGGAGCATGAAGAGGTGTGAAAAGTGCGAGGAGCATGAAAAGGTGTGAAAAATTCGAGGAGCAAAAAAAAAAAAAAAAAGACCAGGAGCATGAAAAGGTGTGAAAAATTCGAGGAGCAAAAAAAAAAAAAAAAAAAAAACACCAGGAGCATGAAAAGGTGTGAAAAATGCGAGGAGCAAAAAAAAAAAAAGAAAGACCAGGAGCATGAAAAGGTGTGAAAAATGCAAGGAGCATGAAAAGGTGTAAAAAATGCGAGGAGCAAAAAAAAAAAAAAAAGAAAGAAAGACCAGGAGCATGAAAAGGTGTGAAAAATGCGAGGAGCAAAAGAAAAAAAAAAGACCAGGAGCATGAAAAGGTGTGAAAAATGCGAGGAGCAAAAAAAAAAAAAGAAAGACCAGGAGCATGAAAAGGTGTGAAAAATGCGAGGAAAAAAAAAAAAAAAGACCAGGAGCATGAAAAGGTGTGAAAAATGCGAGGAGCAAAAAAAAAAAAAAAAAGACCAGGAGCATGAAAAGGTGTGAAAAATGCGAGGAGAAAAAAAAAAAAAAGACCAGGAGCATGAAAAGGTGTGAAAAATGCGAGGAAAAAAAAAAAAAAAGACCAGGAGCATGAAAAGGTGTGAAAAATTCGAGGAGCAAAAAAAAAAAAAAAAAAGAAAGACCAGGAGCATGAAAAGGTGTGAAAAATGCGAGGAGCAAAAAAAAAAAAAGAAAGACCAGGAGCATGAAAAGGTGTGAAAAATGCGAGGAGCAAAAAAAAAAAAAGAAAGACCAGGAGCATGAAAAGGTGTGAAAAATGCGACGAGCATGAAAAGTCGTGAAAAATGCGAGGAGCATGAAGAGGTGTGAAAAATGCGAGGAGCAAAAAAGAAAAAAAAAGAAAGAAAGAAAGACCAGGAGCATGAAAAGGTGTGAAAAATGCGAGGAGCAAAAATAAAAAAAAAGAAAGACCAGGAGCATGAAAAGGTGTGAAAAATGCGAGGAGCAAAAGAAAAAAAAAAGACCAGGAGCATGAAAAGGTGTGAAAAATGCGAGGAGCAAAAAAAAAAAAAGAAAGACCAGGAGCATGAAATGGTGTGAAAAATGCGAGGAGCAAAAGAAAAAAAAAAGACCAGGAGCATGAAGAGGTGTGAAAAATGCGAGGAGCATGAAAAGGTGTGAAAAATGCGAGGAGCAAAAAAAAAAAAAAAAAAAGAAAGACCAGGAGCATGAAAAGGTGTGAAAAATGCGAGGAGCATGAAAAGGTGTGAAAAATGCAAGGACCATGAAAAGGTGTGAAAAATGTGAGGAGCAAAAAAAAAAAAATAGAAAGAATGACCAGGAGCATGAAAAGGTGTGAAAAATGCGAGGAGCAAAAAAAAAAAAAAAGAAAGACCAGGAGCATGAAAAGGTGTGAAAAATGCGAGGAGCAAAAGAAAAAAAAAAGACCAGGAGCATGAAAAGTTGTGAAAAACGCGAGGAGCAAAAAAAAAAAAAAAGAAAGACCAGGAGCATGAAAAGGTGTGAAAAATGCGGGGAGCAAAAAAAAAAAAAAGAAAGACCAGCAGCATGAAAAGGTGTGAAAAATGCGACGAGCATGAAAAGTTGTGAAAAATGCGAGGAGCATGAAGAGGTGTGAAAAGTGCGAGGAGCATGAAAAGGTGTGAAAAATTCGAGGAGCAAAAAAAAAAAAAAAAAGACCAGGAGCATGAAAAGGTGTGAAAAATTCGAGGAGCAAAAAAAAAAAAAAAAAAAAAACACCAGGAGCATGAAAAGGTGTGAAAAATGCGAGGAGCAAAAAAAAAAAAAGAAAGACCAGGAGCATGAAAAGGTGTGAAAAATGCAAGGAGCATGAAAAGGTGTAAAAAATGCGAGGAGCAAAAAAAAAAAAAAAAGAAAGAAAGACCAGGAGCATGAAAAGGTGTGAAAAATGCGAGGAGCAAAAGAAAAAAAAAAGACCAGGAGCATGAAAAGGGGTGAAAAATGCGAGGAAAAAAAAAAAAAAAGACCAGGAGCATGAAAAGGTGTGAAAAATGCGAGGAGCAAAAAAAAAAAAAAAAAGACCAGGAGCATGAAAAGGTGTGAAAAATGCGAGGAGAAAAAAAAAAAAAAGACCAGGAGCATGAAAAGGTGTGAAAAATGCGAGGAGCAAAAAAAAAAAAAAAGAAAGAAAGAAAGACCAGGAGCATGAAAAGGTGTGAAAAATGCGAGGAGCAAAAAAAAAAAAAGAAAGACCAGGAGCATGAAAACGTGTGAAAAATGCGAGGAGCAAAAAAAAAAAAAAAAAAAAAAAAACCAGGAACATGAAAAGGTGTGAAAAATGCGAGGAGCAAAAAAAAAAAAAAGAAAGACCAGGAGCATGAAAAGGTGTGAAAAATGCGAGGAGCAAAAAAAAAAAAAAAAGAGACCAGAAGCATGAAAAGGGGAGAAAAATGCGAGGAGCAAAAAAAAAAAAAAAAAGAAAAGAGACCAGGAGCATGAAAAGGTGTGAAAAATGCGAGGAGCAAAAAAAAAAAAAAAAAAAGAAAGAACAGGAGCATGAAAAGGTGTGAAAAATGCGAGGAGCAAAAGAAAAAAAAAAGACCAGGAGCATGAAAAGGTGTGAAAAATGCGAGGAGCAAAAAAAAAAAAAGAAAGACCAGGAGCATGAAAAGGTGTGAAAAATGCGACGAGCATGAAAAGTTGTGAAAAATGCGAGGAGCATGAAGAGGTGTGAAAAATGCGAGGAGCATGAAAAGATGTGAAAAATTCGAGGAGCAAAAAAAAAAAAAAGACCAGGAGCATGAAAAGGTGTGAAAAATGCGAGGAGCAAAAAAAAAAAAAAGAAAGAAAGACCAGGAGCATGAAAAGGTGTGAAAAATGCGAGGAGCAAAAAAAAAAAAAGAAAGACCAGGAGCATGAAAACGTGTGAAAAATGCGAGGAGCAAAAAAAAAAAAAAAAAAAAGACCAGGAACATGAAAAGGTGTGAAAAATGCGAGGAGCAAAAAAAAAAAAAGAAAGACCAGGAGCATTAAAAGGTGTGAAAAATGCGAGGAGCAAAAAAAAAAAAGAAAGACCAGGAGCATGAAAAGGTGTGAAAAATGCGAGGAGCAAAAAAAAAAAAAAAAGACCAGAAGCATGAAAAGGGGTGAAAAATGCGAGGAGCAAAAAAAAAAAAAAAAGAGACCAGAAGCATGAAAAGGTGTGAAAAATGCGAGGAGCAAAAAAAAAAAAAAAGAAGAATAGAGACCAGAAGCATGAAAAGGTTTGAAAATGCGAGGAGCAAAAAAAAAAAAAAAAAAAAGAAAGACCAGGAGCATGAAAAGGTGTGAAAAATGCGAGGAGCAAAAGAAAAAAAAAAGACCAGGAGCATAAAAAGGTGTGAAAAATGCGAGGAGCAAAAAAAAAAAAAGAAAGACCAGGAGCATGAAAAGGGGTGAAAATTGCGACGAGCATGAAAAGTTGTGAAAAATGCGAGGAGCATGAAGATGTGTGAAAAATGCGAGGAGCATGAAAAGATGTGAAAAATTCGAGGAGCAAAAAAAAAAAAAAGACCAGGAGCATGAAAAGGTGTGAAAAATGCGACAAGCATGAAAAGTTGTGAAAAATGCGAGGAGCATGAAGAGGAGTGAAAAATGCGAGGAGCATGAAAAGGTGTGAAAAATTCGAGGAGCAAAAAAAAAAAAAAAAAAAAGACCAGGAGCATGAAAAGGTGTGAAAAATGCGAGGAGCATGAAAAGGTGTGAAAAATGCAAGGAGCATGAAAAGGTGTGAAAAATGTGAGGAGCAAAAAAAAAAAAATAGAAAGAAAGACCAGGAGCATGAAAAGGTGTGAAAAATGCGAGGAGCAAAAAAAAAAAAAAGAAAGACCAGGAGCATGAAAAGCTGTGAAAAATGCGAGGAGCAAAAGAAAAAAAAAAGACCAGGAGCATGAAAAGGTGTGAAAAATGCGACGAGCATGAAAAGTCGTGAAAAATGCGAGGAGCATGAAGAGGTGTGAAAAATGCGAGGAGCATGAAAAGGTGTGAAAAATTCGAGGAGCAAAAAAAAAAAAAAAAAAAAAAGACCAGGAGCATGAAAAGGTGTGAAAAATGCGAGGAGCAAAAAAAAAAAAAGAAAGACCAGGAGCATGAAAAGGTGTGAAAAATCCAATCAGCATTAAAGGTGTGAAAAATGCGAGGAGCATGAAAAGTTGTGAAAAATGCAAGGAGCATGAAAAGGTGTGAAAAATGCGAGGAGCAAAAAAGAAAAAAAAAGAAAGAAAGAAAGACCAGGAGCATGAAAAGGTGTGAAAAATTCGAGGAGCAAAAAAAAAAAAAAAAAAAGAAAGACCAGGAGCATGAAAAGGTGTGAAAAATGCGAGGAGCAAAAAAAAAAAAAGAAAGACCAGGAGCATGAAAAGGTGTGAAAAATGCGAGGAGCAAAAAAAAAAAAAGAAAGACCAGGAGCATGAAAAGGTGTGAAAAATGCGAGGAGCAAAAAAAAAAAAAGAAAGACCAGGAGCATGAAAAAGTGTGAAAAATGCAATCAGCATGAAAAGGTGTGAAAAATGCGAGGAGCATGAAAAGTTGTGAAAAATGCAAGGAGCATGAAAAGGTGTGAAAAATGCGAGGAGCAAAAAAGAAAAAAAAAAAAAAGAAAGAAAGACCAGGAGCATGAAAAGGTGTGAAAAATGCGAGGAGCAAAAATAAAAAAAAAGAAAGACCAGGAGCATGAAAAGGTGTGAAAAATGCGAGGAGCAAAAGAAAAAAAAAAAGACCAGGAGCATGAAAAGGTGTGAAAAACGCGAGGAGCAAAAAAAAAAAAAAAGAAAGACCAGAAGCATGAAAAGGTGTGAAAAATGCAATCAGCATGAAAAGGTGTGAAAAATGCGAGGAGCATGAAAAGTTGTGAAAAATGCAAGGAGCATGAAAAGGTGTGAAAAAGGCGAGGAGCAAAAAAAAAAAAAGAAAGACCAGGAGCATGAAAAGGTGTGAAAAATGCGAGGAGCAAAAAAAAAAAAAGAAAGACCAGGAGCATGAAAAAGTGTGAAAAATGCAATCAGCATGAAAAGGTGTGAAAAATGCGAGGAGCATGAAAAGTTGTGAAAAATGCAAGGAGCATGAAAAGGTGTGAAAAATGCGAGGAGCAAAAAAGAAAAAAAAAGAAAGAAAGAAAGACCAGGAGCATGAAAAGGTGTGAAAAATGCGAGGAGCAAAAATAAAAAAAAAGAAAGACCAGGAGCATGAAAAGGTGTGAAAAATGCGAGGAGCAAAAGAAAAAAAAAAAGACCAGGAGCATGAAAAGGTGTGAAAAACGCGAGGAGCAAAAAAAAAAAAAAGAAAGACCAGAAGCATGAAAAGTTGTGAAAAATGCGACGAGCATGAAAAGTTGTGAAAAATGCGAGGAGCATGAAGAGGTGTGAAAAATGCGAGGAGCATGAAAAGATGTGAAAAATTCGAGGAGCAAAAAAAAAAAAAAAAAAGAAAGACCAGGAGCATGAAAAGGTGTGAAAAATGCGGGGAGAAAAAAAAAAAAAAAGAAAGACCAGGAGCATGAAAAGGTGTGAAAAATGCGAGGAGCAAAAAAAAAAAAAAAAAAAAAGAAAGACCAAGAGCATGAAAAGGTGTGAAAAATGCGAGGAGCAAAAGAAAAAAAAAAGACCAGGAGCATGAAAAGGTGTGAAAAATGCGAGGAGCAAAAAAAAAAAAAGAAAGACCAGGAGCATGAAAAGGTGTGAAAAATGCGAGGAGCAAAAGAAAAAAAAAAGACCAGGAGCATGAAGAGGTGTGAAAAATGCGAGGAGCATGAAAAGGTGTGAAAAATGCAAGGAGCAAAAAAAAAAAAAAAAAAAGAAAGACCAGGAGCATGAAAAGGTGTGAAAAATGCGAGGAGCATGAAAAGGTGTGAAAAAAGCGAGGAGCATGAAAAGGTGTGAAAAATGTGAGGAGCAAAAAAAAAAAAAATAGAAAGAATGACCAGGAGCATGAAAAGGTGTGAAAAATGCGAGGAGCAAAAAAAAAAAAAAAGAAAGACCAGGAGCATGAAAAGGTGTGAAAAATGCGAGGAGCAAAAGAAAAAAAAAAGACCAGGAGCATGAAAAGTTGTGAAAAACGCGAGGAGCAAAAAAAAAAAAAAAGAAAGACCAGGAGCATGAAAAGGTGTGAAAAATGCGGGGAGCAAAAAAAAAAAAAAGAAAGACCAGCAGCATGAAAAGGTGTGAAAAATGCGACGAGCATGAAAAGTTGTGAAAAATGCGAGGAGCATGAAGAGGTGTGAAAAGTGCGAGGAGCATGAAAAGGTGTGAAAAATTCGAGGAGCAAAAAAAAAAAAAAAAAGACCAGGAGCATGAAAAGGTGTGAAAAATTCGAGGAGCAAAAAAAAAAAAAAAAAAAAAACACCAGGAGCATGAAAAGGTGTGAAAAATGCGAGGAGCAAAAAAAAAAAAAGAAAGACCAGGAGCATGAAAAGGTGTGAAAAATGCAAGGAGCATGAAAAGGTGTAAAAAATGCGAGGAGCAAAAAAAAAAAAAAAAGAAAGAAAGACCAGGAGCATGAAAAGGTGTGAAAAATGCGAGGAGCAAAAGAAAAAAAAAAGACCAGGAGCATGAAAAGGTGTGAAAAATGCGAGGAGCAAAAAAAAAAAAAGAAAGACCAGGAGCATGAAAAGGTGTGAAAAATGCGAGGAAAAAAAAAAAAAAGACCAGGAGCATGAAAAGGTGTGAAAAATGCGAGGAGCAAAAAAAAAAAAAAAAAGACCAGGAGCATGAAAAGGTGTGAAAAATGCGAGGAGAAAAAAAAAAAAAAGACCAGGAGCATGAAAAGGTGTGAAAAATGCGAGGAGCAAAAAAAAAAAAAAAGAAAGAAAGAAAGACCAGGAGCATGAAAAGGTGTGAAAAATGCGAGGAGCAAAAAAAAAAAAAAAAAAGAAAGACCAGGAGCATGAAAAGGTGTGAAAAATGCGAGGAGCAAAAAAAAAAAAAGAAAGACCAGGAGCATGAAAACGTGTGAAAAATGCGAGGAGCAAAAAAAAAAAAAAAAAAAAAAAAAACCAGGAACATGAAAAGGTGTGAAAAATGCGAGGAGCAAAAAAAAAAAAAGAAAGACCAGGAGCATGAAAAGGTGTGAAAAATGCGAGGAGCAAAAAAAAAAAAGAAAGACCAGGAGCATGAAAAGGTGTGAAAAATGCGAGGAGCAAAAAAAAAAAAAAAAGACCAGGAGCATGAAAAGGTGTGAAAAATGCGAGGAGCAAAAAAAAAAAAAAAAGAGACCAGAAGCATGAAAAGGTGAGAAAAATGCGAGGAGCAAAAAAAAAAAAAAAAAGAAAAGAGACCAGGAGCATGAAAAGGTGTGAAAAATGCGAGGAGCAAAAAAAAAAAAAAAAAAAGAAAGACCAGGAGCATGAAAAGGTGTGAAAAATGCGAGGAGCAAAAGAAAAAAAAAAGACCAGGAGCATGAAAAGATGTGAAAAATGCGAGGAGCAAAAAAAAAAAAAGAAAGACCAGGAGCATGAAAAGGTGTGAAAAATGCGACGAGCATGAAAAGTTGTGAAAAATGCGAGGAGCATGAAGAGGTGTGAAAAATGCGAGGAGCATGAAAAGATGTGAAAAATTCGAGGAGCAAAAAAAAAAAAAAGACCAGGAGCATGAAAAGGTGTGAAAAATGCGAGGAGCAAAAAAAAAAAAAAGAAAGAAAGACCAGGAGCATGAAAAGGTGTGAAAAATGCGAGGAGCAAAAAAAAAAAAAAGACCAGGAGCATGAAAAGGTGTGAAAAATGCGACGAGCATGAAAAGTTGTGAAAAATGCGAGGAGCATGAAGAGGTGTGAAAAATGCGCGGAGCATGAAAAGGTGTGAAAAATTCGAGGAGCAAAAAAAAAAAAAAAAAAAAGACCAGGAGCATGAAAAGGTGTGAAAAATGCGAGGAGCAAAAAAAAAAAAATAAAAAGAAAGACCAGGAGCATGAAAAGGTGTGAAAAATGCGAGGAGCAAAAAAAAAAAAAGAAAGACCAGGAGCATGAAAAGGTGTGAAAAATGCGAGGAGCAAAAGAAAAAAAAAAGACCAGGAGCATGAAGAGGTGTGAAAAATGCGAGGAGCATGAAAAGGTGTGAAAAATGCAAGGAGCATGAAAAGGTGGAAAAATGTGAGGAGCAAAAAAAAAAAATAGAAAGAAAGACCAGGAGCATGAAAAGGTGTGAAAAATGCGAGGAGCAAAAAAAAAAAAAAGAAAGACCAGGAGCATGAAAAGGTGTGAAAAATGCGAGGAGCAAAAGAAAAAAAAAAGACCAGGAGCATGAAAAGGTGTGAAAAATGCGACGAGCATGAAAAGTCGTGAAAAATGCGAGGAGCATGAAGAGGTGTGAAAAATGCGAGGAGCATGAAAAGGTGTGAAAAATTCGAGGAGCAAAAAAAAAAAAAAAAAAAAAAGACCAGGAGCAGGAAAAGGTGTGAAAAATGCGAGGAGCAAAAAAAAAAAAAGAAAGACCAGGAGCATGAAAAGGTGTGAAAAATGCAATCAGCATTAAAGGTGTCAAAAATGCGAGGAGCATGAAAAGTTGTGAAAAATTCAAGGAGCACGAAAAGGTGTGAAAAATGCGAGGAGCAAAAAAGAAAAAAAAAGAAAGAAAGAAAGACCAGGAGCATGAAAAGGTGTGAAAAATTCGAGGAGCAAAAAAAAAAAAAAAAAAAGAAAGACCAGGAGCATGAAAAGGTGTGAAAAATGCGAGGAGCAAAAAAAAAAAAAGAAAGACCAGGAGCATGAAAAGGTGTGAAAAATGCGAGGAGCAAAAAAAAAAAAAGAAAGACCAGGAGCATGAAAAGGTGTGAAAAATGCGAGGAGCAAAAAAAAAAAAAGAAAGACCAGGAGCATGAAAAAGTGTGAAAAATGCAATCAGCATGAAAAGGTGTGAAAAATGCGAGGAGCATGAAAAGTTGTGAAAAATGCAAGGAGCATGAAAAGGTGTGAAAAATGCGAGGAGCAAAAAAGAAAAAAAAAGAAAGAAAGAAAGACCAGGAGCATGAAAAGGTGTGAAAAATGCGAGGAGCAAAAATAAAAAAAAAGAAAGACCAGGAGCATGAAAAGGTGTGAAAAATGCGAGGAGCAAAAGAAAAAAAAAAAGACCAGGAGCATGAAAAGGTGTGAAAAACGCGAGGAGCAAAAAAAAAAAAAAGAAAGACCAGAAGCATGAAAAGGTGTGAAAAATGCGACGAGCATGAAAAGTTGTGAAAAATGCGAGGAGCATGAAGAGGTGTGAAAAATGCGAGGAGCATGAAAAGATGTGAAAAATTCAAGGAGCAAAAAAAAGAAAAAAAAAAGAAAGACCAGGAGCATGAAAAGGTGTGAAAAATGCGGGGAGCAAAAAAAAAAAAAAGAAAGACCAGGAGCATGAAAAGGTGTGAAAAATGCGAGGAGCAAAAAAAAAAAAAAAAAAAGAAAGACCAGGAGCATGAAAAGGTGTGAAAAATGCGAGGAGCAAAAGAAAAAAAAAAGACCAGGAGCATGAAAAGGTGTGAAAAATGCGAGGAGCAAAAAAAAAAAAAAGAAAGACCAGGAGCATGAAAAGGTGTGAAAAATGCGAGGAGCAAAAGAAAAAAAAAAGACCAGGAGCATGAAGAGGGGTGAAAAATGCGAGGAGCATGAAAAGGTGTGAAAAAGGCGAGGAGCAAAAAAAAAAAAAAAAAAAGAAAGACCAGGAGCATGAAAAGGTGTGAAAAATGCGAGGAGCATGAAAAGGTGTGAAAAATGCAAGGACCATGAAAAGGTGTGAAAAATGTGAGGAGCAAAAAAAAAAAAATAGAAAGAAAGACCAGGAGCAAGAAAAGGAGTGAAAAATGCGAGGAGCAAAAAAAAGAAAAAAGAAAGACCAGGAGCATGAAAAGGTGTGAAAAATGCGAGGAGCAAAAGAAAAAAAAAAGACCAGGAGCATGAAAAGGTGTGAAAAACGCGAGGAGCAAAAAAAAAAAAAAAGAAAGACCAGGAGCATGAAAAGGTGTGAAAAATGCGGGGAGCAAAAAAAAAAAAAAGAAAGACCAGGAGCATGAAAAGGTGTGAAAAATGCGACGAGCATGAAAAGTTGTGAAAAATGCGAGGAGCATGAAGAGGTGTGAAAAGTGCGAGGAGCATGAAAAGGTGTGAAAAATTCGAGGAGCAAAAAAAAAAAAAAAAGACCAGGAGCATGAAAAGGTGTGAAAAATTCGAGGAGCAAAAAAAAAAAAAAAAAAAAAACACCAGGAGAATGAAAAGGTGTGAAAAAAGCGAGGAGCAAAAAAAAAAAAAGAAAGACCAGGAGCATGAAAAGGTGTGAAAAATGCGAGGAGCAAAAGAAAAAAAAAAGACCAGGAGCATGAAGAGGTGTGAAAAATGCGAGGAGCATGAAAAGGTGTGAAAAATGCGAGGAGCAAAAAAAAAAAAAAAAAAAGAAAGACCAGGAGCATGAAAAGGTGTGAAAAATGCGAGGAGCATGAAAAGGTGTGAAAAATGCAAGGACCATGAAAAGGTGTGAAAAATGTGAGGAGCAAAAAAAAAAAAAAAAAAAGAAAGACCAGGAGCATGAAAAGGTGTGAAAAATGCGAGGAGCACAAAAAAAAAAAAGAAAGACCAGGAGCATTATAAGGTGTGAAAAATGCGAGGAGTAAAAGAAAAAAAAAAGACCAGGAGCATGAAAAGGTGTGAAAAACGCGAGGAGCAAAAAAAAAAAAAAAAGAAAGACCAGGAGCATGAAAAGGTGTGAAAAATGCGGGGAGCAAAAAAAAAAAAAAGAAAGACCAGGAGCATGAAAAGGTGTGAAAAATGCGACGAGCATGAAAAGTTGTGAAAAATGCGAGGAGCATGAAGAGGTGTGAAAAGTGCGAGGAGCATGAAAAGGTGTGAAAAATTCGAGGAGCAAAAAAAAAAAAAAAAAGACCAGGAGCATGAAAAGGTGTGAAAAATGCGAGGAGCAAAAAAAAAAAAAAAAAAAAAACACCAGGAGCATGAAAAGGTGTGAAAAATGCGAGGAGCAAAAAAAAAAAAAGAAAGACCAGGAGCATGAAAAGGTGTGAAAAATGCGAGGAGCAAAAAAAAAAAAAGAAAGACCAGGAGCATGAAAAGGTGTGAAAAATGCGAGGAGCAAAAAAAAAAAAAGAAAGACCAGGAGCATGAAAAGGTGTGAAAAATGCGAGGAGCAAAAAAAAAAAAAGAAAGACCAGGAGCATGAAAAAGTGTGAAAAATGCAATCAGCATGAAAAGGTGTGAAAAATGCGAGGAGCATGAAAAGTTGTGAAAAATGCAAGGAGCATGAAAAGGTGTGAAAAATGCGAGGAGCAAAAAAGAAAAAAAAAGAAAGAAAGAAAGACCAGGAGCATGAAAAGGTGTGAAAAATGCGAGGAGCAAAAATAAAAAAAAAGAAAGACCAGGAGCATGAAAAGGTGTGAAAAATGCGAGGAGCAAAAGAAAAAAAAAAAGACCAGGAGCATGAAAAGGTGTGAAAAACGCGAGGAGCAAAAAAAAAAAAAAGAAAGACCAGAAGCATGAAAAGGTGTGAAAAATGCGACGAGCATGAAAAGTTGTGAAAAATGCGAGGAGCATGAAGAGGTGTGAAAAATGCGAGGAGCATGAAAAGATGTGAAAAATTCGAGGAGCAAAAAAAAGAAAAAAAAAAGAAAGACCAGGAGCATGAAAAGGTGTGAAAAATGCGGGGAGCAAAAAAAAAAAAAAGAAAGACCAGGAGCATGAAAAGGTGTGAAAAATGCGAGGAGCAAAAAAAAAAAAAAAAAAAGAAAGACCAGGAGCATGAAAAGGTGTGAAAAATGCGAGGAGCAAAAGAAAAAAAAAAGACCAGGAGCATGAAAAGGTGTGAAAAATGCGAGGAGCAAAAAAAAAAAAAAAGAAAGACCAGGAGCATGAAAAGGTGTGAAAAATGCGAGGAGCAAAAGAAAAAAAAAAGACCAGGAGCATGAAGAGGTGTGAAAAATGCGAGGAGCATGAAAAGGTGTGAAAAATGCGAGGAGCAAAAAAAAAAAAAAAAAAAGAAAGACCAGGAGCATGAAAAGGTGTGAAAAATGCGAGGAGCATGAAAAGGTGTGAAAAATGCAAGGACCATGAAAAGGTGTGAAAAATGTGAGGAGCAAAAAAAAAAAAAAAGAAAGAAAGACCAGGAGCATGAAAAGGTGTGAAAAATGCGAGGAGCAAAAAAAAGAAAAAAGAAAGACCAGGAGCATGAAAAGGTGTGAAAAATGCGAGGAGCAAAAGAAAAAAAAAAGACCAGGAGCATGAAAAGGTGTGAAAAACGCGAGGAGCAAAAAAAAAAAAAAAAGAAAGACCAGGAGCATGAAAAGGTGTGAAAAATGCGGGGAGCAAAAAAAAAAAAAAGAAAGACCAGGAGCATGAAAAGGTGTGAAAAATGCGACGAGCATGAAAAGTTGTGAAAAATGCGAGGAGCATGAAGAGGTGTGAAAAGTGCGAGGAGCATGAAAAGGTGTGAAAAATTCGAGGAGCAAAAAAAAAAAAAAAAGACCAGGAGCATGAAAAGGTGTGAAAAATTCGAGGAGCAAAAAAAAAAAAAAAAAAAAACACCAGGAGCATGAAAAGGTGTGAAAAATGCGAGGAGCAAAAAAAAAAAAAGAAAGACCAGGAGCATGAAAAGGTGTGAAAAATGCGAGGAGCAAAAGAAAAAAAAAAGACCAGGAGCATGAAGAGGTGTGAAAAATGCGAGGAGCATGAAAAGGTGTGAAAAATGCGAGGAGCAAAAAAAAAAAAAAAAAAAGAAAGACCAGGAGCATGAAAAGGTGTGAAAAATGCGAGGAGCATGAAAAGGTGTGAAAAATGCAAGGACCATGAAAAGGTGTGAAAAATGTGAGGAGCAAAAAAAAAAAAATAGAAAGAAAGACCAGGAGCATGAAAAGGTGTGAAAAATGCGAGGAGCACAAAAAAAAAAAAGAAAGACCAGGAGCATTATAAGGTGTGAAAAATGCGAGGAGTAAAAGAAAAAAAAAAGACCAGGAGCATGAAAAGGTGTGAAAAACGCGAGGAGCAAAAAAAAAAAAAAAAGAAAGACCAGGAGCATGAAAAGGTGTGAAAAATGCGGGGAGCAAAAAAAAAAAAAAGAAAGACCAGGAGCATGAAAAGGTGTGAAAAATGCGACGAGCATGAAAAGTTGTGAAAAATGCGAGGAGCATGAAGAGGTGTGAAAAGTGCGAGGAGCATGAAAAGGTGTGAAAAATTCGAGGAGCAAAAAAAAAAAAAAAAGACCAGGAGCATGAAAAGGTGTGAAAAATGCGAGGAGCAAAAAAAAAAAAAAAAAAAAACACCAGGAGCATGAAAAGGTGTGAAAAATGCGAGGAGCAAAAAAAAAAAAAGAAAGACCAGGAGCATGAAAAGGTGTGAAAAATGCAAGGAGCATGAAAAGGTATGAAAAATGGGAGGAGCATGAAAAGTTGTGAAAAATGCAAGGAGCATGAAAAGGTGTGAAAAATGCGAGGAGCAAAAAAAAAAAAAAAGAAAGAAAGACCAGGAGCATGAAAAGGTGTGAAAAATGCGAGGAGCAAAAGAAAAAAAAAAGATCAGGAGCATGAAAAGGTGTGAAAAATGCGAGGAGCAAAAAAAAAAAAAGAAAGACCAGGAGCATGAAAAGGTGTGAAAAATGCGAGGAGCAAAAAAAAAAAAAAAAAAAGAAAGACCAGGAGCATGAAAAGGTGTGAAAAATGCGAGGAGCAAAAAAAAAAAAAGAAAGACCAGGAGCATGAAAAGGTGTGAAAAATGCGAGGAAAAAAAAAAAAAAAAAAAGACCAGGAACAAGAAAAGGTGTGAAAAATGCGAGGAGCAAAAAAAAAAAAAGAAAGACCAGGAGCATGAAAAGGTGTGAAAAATGCGAGGAAAAAAAAAAAAAAAGAAAGACCAGGAGCATGAAAAGGTGTGAAAAATGCGAGGAACAAAAAAAAAAAAAAAAAAAGACCAGGAGCATGAAAAGGTGTGAAAAATGCGAGGAGAAAAAAAAAAAAAAGACCAGGAGCATGAAAAGGTGTGAAAAATGCGAGGAGCAAAAAAAAAAAAAAAAAAAGAAAGACCAGGAGCATGAAAAGGTGTGAAAAATGCGAGGAGAAAAAAAAAAAAAAAAAAGACCAGGAGCATGAAAACGTGTGAAAAATGCGAGGAGCAAAAAAAAAAAAGAAAGACCAGGAGCATGAAAAGGTGTGAAAAATGCGAGGAGCAAAAAAAAAAAAAGAAAGACCAGGAGCATGAAAAGGTGTGAAAAATGCGAGGAAAAAAAAAAAAAAAAAAAAGACCAGGAACATGAAAAGGTGTGAAAAATGCGAGGAGCAAAAAAAAAAAAAGAAAGACCAGGAGCATGAAAAGGTGTGAAAAATGCGAGGAAAAAAAAAAAAAAAGACCAAGAGCATGAAAAGGTATGAAAAATGCGAGGAGCAAAAAAAAAAAAAAAAAGAGACCAGGAGCATGAAAAGGTTTGAAAAATGCGAGGAGCAAAAAAAAAAAAAAAAAAAAAGAAAGACCAGGAGCATGAAAAGGTGTGAAAAATGCGAGGAGCAAAAGAAAAAAAAAAGACCAGGAGCATGAAAAGATGTGAAAAATGCGAGGAGCAAAAAAAAAAAAAGAAAGACCAGGAGCATGAAAAGGTGTGAAAAATGCGACGAGCATGAAAAGTTGTGAAAAATGCGAGGAGCATGAAGAGGTGTGAAAAATGCGAGGAGCATGAAAAGATGTGAAAAATTCGAGGAGCAAAAAAAAAAAAAAGACCAGGAGCATGAAAAGGTGTGAAAAATGCGAGGAGCAAAAAAAAAAAAAAGAAAGAAAGACCAGGAGCATGAAAAGGTGTGAAAAATGCGAGGAGCAAAAAAAAAAAAAGAAAGACCAGGAGCATGAAAACGTGTGAAAAATGCGAGGAGCAAAAAAAAAAAAAAAAAAAAAAAAAGACCAGGAGCATGAAAAGGTGTGAAAAATGCGAGGAGCAAAAAAAAAAAAAGAAAGACCAGGAGCATGAAAACGTGTGAAAAATGCGAGGAGCAAAAAAAAAAAAAAAAAAGACCAGGAACATGAAAAGGTGTGAAAAATGCGAGGAGCAAAAAAAAAAAAAGAAAGACCAGGAGCATGAAAAGGTGTGAAAAATGCGAGGAGCAAAAAAAAAAAAGAAAGACCAGGAGCATGAAAAGGTGTGAAAAATGCGAGGAGCAAAAAAAAAAAAAAAAGACCAGGAGCATGAAAAGGTGTGAAAAATGCGAGGAGCAAAAAAAAAAAAAAAAAGAGACCAGAAGCATGAAAAGGTGTGAAAAATGCGAGGAGCAAAAAAAAAAAAAAGAAGAAAAGAGACCAGAAGAATGAAAAGGTTTGAAAAATGCGAGGAGCAAAAAAAAAAAAAAAGAAAGACCAGGAGCATGAAAAGGTGTGAAAAATGCGAGGAGCAAAAGAAAAAAAAAAGACCAGGAGCATGAAAAGGTGTGAAAAATGCGAGGAGCAAAAAAAAAAAAAGAAAGACCAGGAGCATGAAAAGGGGTGAAAAATGCGACGAGCATGAAAAGTTGTGAAAAATGCGAGGAGCATGAAGATGTGTGAAAAATGCGAGGAGCATGAAAAGATGTGAAAAATTCGAGGAGCAAAAAAAAAAAAAAGACCAGGAGCATGAAAAGGTGTGAAAAATGCGACGAGCAAAAAAAAAAAAAAAAAAAAGAAAGACCAGGAGCATGAAAAGGTGTGAAAAATGCGAGGAGCAAAAGAAAAAAAAAAGACCAGGAGCATGAAAAGGTGTGAAAAATGCGAGGAGCAAAAAAAAAAAAAGAAAGACCAGGAGCATGAAAAGGTGTGAAAAATGCGAGGAGCAAAAAAAAAAAAAAGAAAGAAAGACCAGGAGCATGAAAAGGTGTGAAAAATGCGAGGAGCAAAAAAAAAAAAAGAAAGACCAGGAGCATGAAAACGTGTGAAAAATGCGAGGAGCAAAAAAAAAAAAAAAAAAAAAAAAGACCAGGAACATGAAAAGGTGTGAAAAATGCGAGGAGCAAAAAAAAAAAAAGAAAGACCAGGAGCATGAAAACGTGTGAAAAATGCGAGGAGCAAAAAAAAAAAAGAAAGACCAGGAGCATGAAAAGGGGTGAAAAATGCGACGAGCATGAAAAGTTGTGAAAAATGCGAGGAGCATGAAGATGTGTGAAAAATGCGAGGAGCATGAAAAGATGTGAAAAATTCGAGGAGCAAAAAAAAAAAAAAGACCAGGAGCATGAAAAGTTGTGAAAAATGCGACGAGCATGAAAAGTTGTGAAAAATGCGAGGAGCATGAAGAGGTGTGAAAAATGCGAGGAGCATGAAAAGGTGTGAAAAATTCGAGGAGCAAAAAAAAAAAAAAAAAAAGACCAGGAGCATGAAAAGGTGTGAAAAATGCGAGGAGCAAAAAAAAAAAAAAAAAAAGAAAGACCAGGAGCATGAAAAGGTGTGAAAAATGCGAGGAGCAAAAAAAAAAAAAAGACCAGGAGCATGAAAAGGTGTGAAAAATGCGAGGAGCAAAAAAAAAAAAAGAAAGACCAGGAGCATGAAAAGGTGTGAAAAATGCGAGGAGCAAAAGAAAAAAAAAAGACCAGGAGCATGAAGAGGTGTGAAAAATGCGAGGAGCATGAAAAGGTGTGAAAAATGCAAGGAGCATGAAAAGGTGTGAAAAATGTGAGGAGCAAAAAAAAAAAAATAGAAAGAAAGACCAGGAGCATGAAAAGGTGTGAAAAATGCGAGGAGCAAAAAAAAAAAAAAGAAAGACCAGGAGCATGAAAAGGTGTGAAAAATGCGAGGAGCAAAAGAAAAAAAAAAGTCCAGGAGCATGAAAAGGTGTGAAAAATGCGACGAGCATGAAAAGTCGTGAAAAATGCGAGGAGCATGAAGAGGTGTGAAAAATGCGAGGAGCATGAAAAGGTGTGAAAAATTCGAGGAGCAAAAAAAAAAAAAAAAAAAAAAACCAGGAACATGAAAAGATGTGAAAAAAGCGAGGAGCAAAAAAAAAAAAAGAAAGACCAGGAGCATGAAAAGGTGTGAAAAATGCGAGGAAAAAAAAAAAAAAAGACCAGCAGCATGAAAAGGTGTGAAAAATGCGAGGAGCAAAAAAAAAAAAAAAAAGACCAGGAGCATGAAAAGGTGTGAAAAATGCGAGGAGAAAAAAAAAAAAAAGACCAGGAGCATGAAAAGGTGTGAAAAATGCGAGGAGCAAAAAAAAAAAAGAAAGAAAGAAAGAAAGACCAGGAGCATGAAAAGGTGTGAAAAATGCGAGGAGCAAAAAAAAAAAAAAAAAAAGAAAGACCAGGAGCATGAAAAGGTGTGAAAAATGCGAGGAGCAAAAAAAAAAAAAGAAAGACCAGGAGCATGAAAACGTGTGAAAAATGCGGGGAGCAAAAAAAAAAAAAAAAAAAAAAAAAACCAGGAACATGAAAAGGTGTGAAAAATGCGAGGAGCAAAAAAAAAAAAAGAAAGACCAGGAGCATGAAAAGGTGTGAAAAATGCGAGGAGCAAAAAAAAAAAAGAAAGACCAGGAGCATGAAAAGGTGTGAAAAATGCGAGGAGCAAAAAAAAAAAAAAAAGACCAGGAGCATGAAAAGGTGTGAAAAATGCGAGGAGCAAAAAAAAAAAAAAAAGAGACCAGAAGCATGAAAAGGTGTGAAAAATGCGAGGAGCAAAAAAAAAAAAAAAAAAGAAAAGAGACCAGGAGCATGAAAAGGTTTGAAAAATGCGAGGAGCAAAAAAAAAAAAAAAAAAAAGAAAGACCAGGAGCATGAAAAGGTGTGAAAAATGCGAGGAGCAAAAGAAAAAAAAAAGACCAGGACCATGAAAAGATGTGAAAAATGCGAGGAGCAAAAAAAAAAAAAGAAAGACCAGGAGCATGAAAAGGTGTGAAAAATGCGACGAGCATGAAAAGTTGTGAAAAATGCGAGGAGCATGAAGAGGTGTGAAAAATGCGAGGAGCATGAAAAGGTGTGAAAAATGCGAGGAGAAAAAAAAAAAAAGAAAGAAAGACCAGGAGCATGAAAAGGTGTGAAAAATGCGAGGAGCAAAAAAAAAAAAAGAAAGACCAGGAGCATGAAAACGTGTGAAAAATGCGAGGAGCAAAAAAAAAAAAAAAAAAGACCAGGAACATGAAAAGGTGTGAAAAATGCGAGGAGCAAAAAAAAAAAAAGAAAGACCAGGAGCATGAAAAGGTGTGAAAAATGCGAGGAGCAAAAAAAAAAAAGAAAGACCAGGAGCATGAAAAGGTGTGAAAAATGCGAGGAGCAAAAAAAAAAAAAAAAGACCAGGAGCATGAAAAGGTGTGAAAAATGCGAGGAGCAAAAAAAAAAAAAAAAAGAGACCAGAAGCATGAAAAGGTGTGAAAAATGCGAGGAGCAAAAAAAAAAAAAAGAAGAAAAGAGACCAGAAGCATGAAAAGGTTTGAAAAATGCGAGGAGCAAAAAAAAAAAAAAAGAAAGACCAGGAGCATGAAAAGGTGTGAAAAATGCGAGGAGCAAAAAAAAAAAAAAAGACCAGGAGCATGAAAAGGTGTGAAAAATGCGAGGAGCAAAAAAAAAAAAAGAAAGACCAGGAGCATGAAAAGGGGTGAAAAATGCGACGAGCATGAAAAGTTGTGAAAAATGCGAGGAGCATGAAGATGTGTGAAAAATGCGAGGAGCATGAAAAGATGTGAAAAATTCGAGGAGCAAAAAAAAAAAAAAGACCAGGAGCATGAAAAGGTGTGAAAAAAGCGACGAGCATGAAAAGTTGTGAAAAAAGCGAGGAGCATGAAGAGGTGTGAAAAATGCGAGGAGCATGAAAAGGTGTGAAAAATTCGAGGAGCAAAAAAAAAAAAAAAAAAAGACCAGGAGCATGAAAAGGTGTGAAAAATGCGAGGAGCAAAAAAAAAAAAAAAAAAAAGAAAGACCAGGAGCATGAAAAGGTGTGAAAAATGCGAGGAGCAAAAAAAAAAAAAAGAAAGACCAGGAGCATGAAAAGGTGTGAAAAATGCGAGGAGCAAAAAAAAAAAAAAAGACCAGGAGCATGAAAAGGTGTGAAAAATGCGACGAGCATGAAAAGTCGTGAAAAATGCGAGGAGCATGAAGAGGTGTGAAAAATGCGAGGAGCATGAAAAGGTGTGAAAAATTCGAGGAGCAAAAAAAAAAAAAAAAAAAAAAAGACCAGGAACATGAAAAGGTGTGAAAAATGCGAGGAGCAAAAAAAAAAAAAGAAAAACCAGGAACATGAAAAGGGGTAAAAAATGCGAGGAGCAAAAAAAAAAAAAGAAAGACCAGGAGCATGAAAACGTGTGAAAAATGCGAGGAGCAAAAAAAAAAAAGAAAGACCAGGAGCATGAAAAGGTGTGAAAAATGCGAGGAGAAAAAAAAAAAAAAAAAAGAAAGACCAGGAGCATGAAAAGGTGTGAAAAATGCGAGGAAAAAAAAAAAAAAAAAAAAAGACCAGGAACATGAAAAGGTGTGAAAAATGCGAGGAGCAAAAAAAAAAAAAGAAAGACCAGGAGCATGAAAAGGTGTGAAAAATGCGAGGAAAAAAAAAAAAAAAGACCAAGAGCATGAAAAGGTGTGAAAAATGCGAGGAGCAAAAAAAAAAAAAAAAAGACCAGGAGCATGAAAAGGTGTGAAAAATGCGAGGAGAAAAAAAAAAAAAAGACCAGGAGCATGAAAAGGTGTGAAAAATGCGAGGAGCAAAAAAAAAAAAAAAAGAAAGAAAGAAAGACCAGGAGCATGAAAAGGTGTGAAAAATGCGAGGAGCAAAAAAAAAAAAAAAAAAAGAAAGACCAGGAGCATGAAAAGGTGTGAAAAATGCGAGGAGCAAAAAAAAAAAAAGAAAGACCAGGAGCATGAAAACGTGTGAAAAATGCGAGGAGCAAAAAAAAAAAAAAAAAAAAAAAAACCAGGAACATGAAAAGGTGTGAAAAATGCGAGGAGCAAAAAAAAAAAAAGAAAGACCAGGAGCATGAAAAGGTGTGAAAAATGCGAGGAGCAAAAAAAAAAAAGAAAGACCAGGAGCATGAAAAGGTGTGAAAAATGCGAGGAGCAAAAAAAAAAAAAAAAGACCAGGAGCATGAAAAGGTGTGAAAAATGCGAGGAGCAAAAAAAAAAAAAAAAGAGACCAGAAGCATGAAAAGGTGTGAAAAATGCGAGGAGCAAAAAAAAAAAAAAAAAGAGACCAGGAGCATGAAAAGGTTTGAAAAATGCGAGGAGCAAAAAAAAAAAAAAAAAAAAGAAAGACCAGGAGCATGAAAAGGTGTGAAAAATGCGAGGAGAAAAAGAAAAAAAAAAGACCAGGAGCATGAAAAGATGTGAAAAATGCGAGGAGCAAAAAAAAAAAAAGAAAGACCAGGAGCATGAAAAAGTGTGAAAAATGCAATCAGCATGAAAAGGTGTGAAAAATGCGAGGAGCATGAAAAGTTGTGAAAAATGCAAGGAGCATGAAAAGGTGTGAAAAATGCGAGGAGCAAAAAAGAAAAGAAAAGAAAGAAAGAAAGACCAGGAGCATGAAAAGGTGTGAAAAATGCGAGGAGCAAAAATAAAAAAAAAGAAAGACCAGGAGCATGAAAAGGTGTGAAAAATGCAATCAGCATGAAAAGGTGTGAAAAATGCGAGGAGCATGAAAAGTTGTGAAAAATGCAAGGAGCATGAAAAGCTGTGAAAAATGCGAGGAGCAAAAAAGAAAAAAAAAGAAAGAAAGAAAGACCAGGAGCATGAAAAGGTGTGAAAAATGCGAGGAGCAAAAATAAAAAAAAAGAAAGACCAGGAGCATGAAAAGGTGTGAAAAATGCGAGGAGCAAAAGAAAAAAAAAAAGACCAGGAGCATGAAAAGGTGTGAAAAACGCGAGGAGCAAAAAAAAAAAAAAGAAAGACCAGAAGCATGAAAAGGTGTGAAAAATGCGACGAGCATGAAAAGTTGTGAAAAATGCGAGGAGCATGAAGAGGTGTGAAAAATGCGAGGAGCATGAAAAGATGTGAAAAATTCGAGGAGCAAAAAAAAAAAAAAGACCAGGAGCATGAAAAGGTGTGAAAAATGCGAGGAGCAAAAAAAAAAAAAAGAAAGGAAGACCAGGAGCATGAAAAGGTGTGAAAAATGCGAGGAGCAAAAAAAAAAAAAGAAAGACCAGGAGCATGAAAACGTGTGAAAAATGCGAGGAGCAAAAAAAAAAAAAAAAAAAAAAAAGACCAGGAACATGAAAAGGTGTGAAAAATGCGAGGAGCAAAAAAAAAAAAAGAAAGACCAGGAGCATGAAAAGGTGTGAAAAATGCGAGGAGCAAAAAAAAAAAAGAAAGACCAGGAGCATGAAAAGGTGTGAAAAATGCGAGGAGCAAAAAAAAAAAAAAAAGACCAGGAGCATGAAAATGTGTGAAAAATGCGAGGAGCAAAAAAAAAAAAAAAAGAGACCAGAAGCATGAAAAGGTGTGAAAAATGCGAGGAGCAAAAAAAAAAAAAAGAAGAAAAGAGACCAGAAGCATGAAAAGGTTTGAAAAATGCGAGGAGCAAAAAAAAAAAAAAAGAAAGACCAGGAGCATGAAAAGGTGTGAAAAATGCGAGGAGCAAAAGAAAAAAAAAAGACCAGGAGCATGAAAAGGTGTGAAAAATGCGAGGAGCAAAAAAAAAAAAAGAAAGACCAGGAGCATGAAAAGGTGTGAAAAATGCGACGAGCATGAAAAGTTGTGAAAAATGCGAGGAGCATGAAGAGGTGTGAAAAATGCGAGGAGCATGAAAAGGTGTGAAAAATTCGAGGAGCAAAAAAAAAAAAAAAAAAAGACCAGGAGCATGAAAAGGTGTGAAAAATGCGAGGAGCAAAAAAAAAAAAAAAAGAAAGAAAGACCAGGAGCATGAAAAGGTGTGAAAAATGCGAGGAGCAAAAAAAAAAAAAGAAAGACCAGGAGCATGAAAAGGTGTGAAAAATGCGAGGAGCAAAAGAAAAAAAAAAGACCAGGAGCATGAAGAGGTGTGAAAAATGCGAGGAGCATGAAAAGGTGTGAAAAATGCAAGGAGCATGAAAAGGTGTGAAAAATGCGAGGAGCAAAAAAAAAAAAAGAAAGACCAGGAGCATGAAAAGGTGTGAAAAATGCGACGAGCATGAAAAGTTGTGAAAAATGCGAGGAGCATGAAGAGGTGTGAAAAATGCGAGGAGCATGAAAAGGTGTGAAAAATTCGAGGAGCAAAAAAAAAAAAAAAAAAGACCAGGAGCATGAAAAGGTGTGAAAAATGCGAGGAGCAAAAAAAAAAAAAAAAGAAAGAAAGACCAGGAGCATGAAAAGGTGTGAAAAATGCGAGGAGCAAAAAAAAAAAAAGAAAGACCAGGAGCATGAAAAGGTGTGAAAAATGCGAGGAGCAAAAGAAAAAAAAAAGACCAGGAGCATGAAGAGGTGTGAAAAATGCGAGGAGCATGAAAAGGTGTGAAAAATGCAAGGAGCATGAAAAGGTGTGAAAAATGTGAGGAGCAAAAAAAAAAAAATAGAAAGAAAGACCAGGAGCATGAAAAGGTGTGAAAAATGCGAGGAGCAAAAAAAAAAAAAAAGAAAGACCAGGAGCATGAAAAGGTGTGAAAAATGCGAGGAGCAAAAGAAAAAAAAAAGACCAGGAGCATGAAAAGGTGTGAAAAATGCGACGAGCATGAAAAGTCGTGAAAAATGCGAGGAGCATGAAGAGGTGTGAAAAATGCGAGGAGCATGAAAAGCTGTGAAAAATTCGAGGAGCAAAAAAAAAAAAAAAAAAAAAAAGACCAGGAACATGAAAAGGTGTGAAAAATGCGAGGAGCAAAAAAAAAAAAAGACCAGGAGCATGAAAAGGTGTGAAAAATGCGAGGAGCAAAAAAAAAAAAAAAAGAAAAAAAGAAAGACCAGGAGCATGAAAAGGTGTGAAAAATGCGAGGAGCAAAAAAAAAAAAAAAAAAAGAAAGACCAGGAGCATGAAAAGGTGTGAAAAATGCGAGGAGCAAAAAAAAAAAAAGAAAGACCAGGAGCATGAAAACGTGTGAAAAATGCGAGGAGCAAAAAAAAAAAAAAAAAAAAAAAAAACCAGGAACATGAAAAGGTGTGAAAAATGCGAGGAGCAAAAAAAAAAAAAGAAAGACCAGGAGCATGAAAAGGTGTGAAAAATGCGAGGAGCAAAAAAAAAAAAGAAAGACCAGGAGCATGAAAAGGTGTGAAAAATGCGAGGAGCAAAAAAAAAAAAAAAAGACCAGGAGCATGAAAAGGTGTGAAAAATGCGAGGAGCAAAAAAAAAAAAAAAAAGAGACCAGAAGCATGAAAAGGTGTGAAAAATGCGAGGAGCAAAAAAAAAAAAAAAAAGAGACCAGAAGCATGAAAAGGTGTGAAAAAAGCGAGGAGAAAAAAAAAAAAAAGAAAGAAAGACCAGGAGCATGAAAAGGTGTGAAAAATGCGAGGAGCAAAAAAAAAAAAAGAAAGACCAGGAGCATGAAAACGTGTGAAAAATGCGAGGAGCAAAAAAAAAAAAAAAAAAGACCAGGAACATGAAAAGGTGTGAAAAATGCGAGGAGCAAAAAAAAAAAAAGAAAGACCAGGAGCATGAAAAGGTGTGAAAAATGCGAGGAGCAAAAAAAAAAAAGAAAGACCAGGAGCATGAAAAGGTGTGAAAAATGCGAGGAGCAAAAAAAAAAAAAAAAGACCAGGAGCATGAAAAGGTGTGAAAAATGCGAGGAGCAAAAAAAAAAAAAAACAAGAGACCAGAAGCATGAAAAGGTGTGAAAAATGCGAGGAGCAAAAAAAAAAAAAAGAAGAAAAGAGACCAGAAGCATGAAAAGGTTTGAAAAATGCGAGGAGCAAAAAAAAAAAAAAAGAAAGACCAGGAGCATGAAAAGGTGTGAAAAATGCGAGGAGCAAAAGAAAAAAAAAAGACCAGGAGCATGAAAAGGTGTGAAAAATGCGAGGAGCAAAAAAAAAAAAAGAAAGACCAGGAGCATGAAAAGGGGTGAAAAATGCGACGAGCATGAAAAGTTGTGAAAAATGCGAGGAGCATGAAGATGTGTGAAAAATGCGAGGAGCATGAAAAGATGTGAAAAATTCGAGGAGCAAAAAAAAAAAAAAGACCAGGAGCATGAAAAGGTGTGAAAAATGCGACGAGCATGAAAAGTTGTGAAAAATGCGAGGAGCATGAAGAGGTGTGAAAAATGCGAGGAGCATGAAAAGGTGTGAAAAATTCGAGGAGCAAAAAAAAAAAAAAAAAAGACCAGGAGCATGAAAAGGTGTGAAAAATGCGAGGAGCAAAAAAAAAAAAAAAAAAAAAGAAAGACCAGGAGCATGAAAAGGTGTGAAAAATGCGAGGAGCAAAAGAAAAAAAAAAGACCAGGAGCATGAAAAGGTGTGAAAAATGCGAGGAGCAAAAAAAAAAAAAGAAAGACCAGGAGCATGAAAAGGTGTGAAAAATGCGAGGAGCAAAAGAAAAAAAAAAGACCAGGAGCATGAAGAGGTGTGAAAAATGCGAGGAGCATGAAAAGGTGTGAAAAATGCAAGGAGCATGAAAAGGTGTGAAAAATGTGAGGAGCAAAAAAAAAAAAATAGAAAGAAAGACCAGGAGCATGAAAAGGTGTGAAAAATGCGAGGAGCAAAAAAAAAAAAAAGAAAGACCAGGAGCATGAAAAGGTGTGAAAAATGCGAGGAGCAAAAGAAAAAAAAAAGACCAGGAGCATGAAAAGGTGTGAAAAATGCGACGAGCATGAAAAGTCGTGAAAAATGCGAGGAGCATGAAGAGGTGTGAAAAATGCGAGGAGCAAAAAAAAAAAAAAAAGACCAGGAGCATGAAAAGGTGTGAAAAATGCGAGGAGCAAAAAAAAAAAAAAAAAGAGACCAGAAGCATGAAAAGGTGTGAAAAATGCGAGGAGCAAAAAAAAAAAAAAGAAGAAAAGAGACCAGAAGCATGAAAAGGTTTGAAAAATGCGAGGAGCAAAAAAAAAAAAAAAGAAAGACCAGGAGCATGAAAAGGTGTGAAAAATGCGAGGAGCAAAAGAAAAAAAAAAAGACCAGGAGCATGAAAAGGTGTGAAAAATGCGAGGAGCAAAAAAAAAAAAAGAAAGACCAGGAGCATGAAAAGGGGTGAAAAATGCGACGAGCATGAAAAGTTGTGAAAAATGCGAGGAGCATGAAGATGTGTGAAAAATGCGAGGAGCATGAAAAGATGTGAAAAATTCGAGGAGCAAAAAAAAAAAAAAGACCAGGAGCATGAAAAGGTGTGAAAAATGCGACGAGCATGAAAAGTTGTGAAAAATGCGAGGAGCATGAAAAGGTGTGAAAAATTCGAGGAGCAAAAAAAAAAAAAAAAAAGACCAGGAGCATGAAAAGGTGTGAAAAATGCGAGGAGCAAAAAAAAAAAAAAAAAAAGAAAGACCAGGAGCATGAAAAGGTGTGAAAAATGCGAGGAGCAAAAGAAAAAAAAAAGACCAGGAGCATGAAAAGGTGTGAAAAATGCGAGGAGCAAAAAAAAAAAAAGAAAGACCAGGAGCATGAAAAGGTGTGAAAAATGCGAGGAGCAAAAGAAAAAAAAAAGACCAGGAGCATGAAGAGGTGTGAAAAATGCGAGGAGCAAAAGAAAAAAAAAAGACCAGGAGCATGAAAAGATGTGAAAAATGCGAGGAGCAAAAAAAAAAAAAGAAAGACCAGGAGCATGAAAAAGTGTGAAAAATGCAATCAGCATGAAAAGGTGTGAAAAATGCGAGGAGCATGAAAAGTTGTGAAAAATGCAAGGAGCATGAAAAGGTGTGAAAAATGCGAGGAGCAAAAAAGAAAAAAAAAGAAAGAAAGAAAGACCAGGAGCATGAAAAGGTGTGAAAAATGCGAGGAGCAAAAAAAAAAAAAAAGAAAGACCAGGAGCATGAAAAGGTGTGAAAAATGCAATCAGCATGAAAAGGTGTGAAAAATGCGAGGAGCATGAAAAGTTGTGAAAAATGCAAGGAGCATGAAAAGGTGTGAAAAATGCGAGGAGCAAAAAAGAAAAAAAAAGAAAGAAAGAAAGACCAGGAGCATGAAAAGGTGTGAAAAATGCGAGGAGCAAAAATAAAAAAAAAGAAAGACCAGGAGCATGAAAAGGTGTGAAAAATGCGAGGAGCAAAAGAAAAAAAAAAAGACCAGGAGCATGAAAAGGTGTGAAAAACGCGAGGAGCAAAAAAAAAAAAAAGAAAGACCAGAAGCATGAAAAGGTGTGAAAAATGCGACGAGCATGAAAAGTTGTGAAAAATGCGAGGAGCATGAAGAGGTGTGAAAAATGCGAGGAGCATGAAAAGATGTGAAAAATTCGAGGAGCAAAAAAAAAAAAAAGACCAGGAGCATGAAAAGGTGTGAAAAATGCGAGGAGCAAAAAAAAAAAAAAGAAAGGAAGACCAGGAGCATGAAAAGGTGTGAAAAATGCGAGGAGCAAAAAAAAAAAAAGAAAGACCAGGAGCATGAAAACGTGTGAAAAATGCGAGGAGCAAAAAAAAAAAAAAAAAAAAAAAAGACCAGGAACATGAAAAGGTGTGAAAAATGCGAGGAGCAAAAAAAAAAAAAAAAAGACCAGGAGCATGAAAAGGTGTGAAAAATGCGAGGAGCAAAAAAAAAAAAGAAAGACCAGGAGCATGAAAAGGTGTGAAAAATGCGAGGAGCAAAAAAAAAAAAAAAAGACCAGGAGCATGAAAATGTGTGAAAAATGCGAGGAGCAAAAAAAAAAAAAAAAAGAGACCAGAAGCATGAAAAGGTGTGAAAAATGCGAGGAGCAAAAAAAAAAAAAAGAAGAAAAGAGACCAGAAGCATGAAAAGGTTTGAAAAATGCGAGGAGCAAAAAAAAAAAAAAAGAAAGACCAGGAGCATGAAAAGGTGTGAAAAATGCGAGGAGCAAAAGAAAAAAAAAAGACCAGGAGCATGAAAAGGTGTGAAAAATGCGAGGAGCAAAAAAAAAAAAAGAAAGACCAGGAGCATGAAAAGGTGTGAAAAATGCGACGAGCATGAAAAGTTGTGAAAAATGCGAGGAGCATGAAGAGGTGTGAAAAATGCGAGGAGCATGAAAAGGTGTGAAAAATTCGAGGAGCAAAAAAAAAAAAAAAAAAGACCAGGAGCATGAAAAGGTGTGAAAAATGCGAGGAGCAAAAAAAAAAAAAAAAGAAAGAAAGACCAGGAGCATGAAAAGGTGTGAAAAATGCGAGGAGCAAAAGAAAAAAAAAAGACCAGGAGCATGAAAAGGTGTGAAAAATGCGAGGAGCAAAAAAAAAAAAAGAAAGACCAGGAGCATGAAAAGGTGTGAAAAATGCGAGGAGCAAAAGAAAAAAAAAAGACCAGGAGCATGAAGAGGTGTGAAAAATGCGAGGAGCATGAAAAGGTGTGAAAAATGCAAGGAGCATGAAAAGGTGTGAAAAATGTGAGGAGCAAAAAAAAAAAAATAGAAAGAAAGACCAGGAGCATGAAAAGGTGTGAAAAATGCGAGGAGCAAAAAAAAAAAAAAGAAAGACCAGGAGCATGAAAAGGTGTGAAAAATGCGAGGAGCAAAAGAAAAAAAAAAGACCAGGAGCATGAAAAGGTGTGAAAAATGCGACGAGCATGAAAAGTCGTGAAAAATGCGAGGAGCATGAAGAGGTGTGAAAAATGCGAGGAGCATGAAAAGGTGTGAAAAATTCGAGGAGCAAAAAAAAAAAAAAAAAAAAAAGACCAGGAACATGAAAAGGTGTGAAAAATGCGAGGAGCAAAAAAAAAAAAAGAAAGACCAGGAGCATGAAAAGGTGTGAAAAATGCGAGGAAAAAAAAAAAAAAAGACCAGGAGCATGAAAAGGTGTGAAAAATGCGAGGAGCAAAAAAAAAAAAAAAAAAGACCAGGAGCAAGAAAAGGTGTGAAAAATGCGAGGAGCAAAAAAAAAAAAAAAAGAAAGAAAGAAAGACCAGGAGCATGAAAAGGTGTGAAAAATGCGAGGAGCAAAAAAAAAAAAAAAAAAGAAAGACCAGGAGCATGAAAAGGTGTGAAAAATGCGAGGAGCAAAAAAAAAAAAAGAAAGACCAGGAGCATGAAAACGTGTGAAAAATGCGAGGAGCAAAAAAAAAAAAAAAAAAAAAAAAACCAGGAACATGAAAAGGTGTGAAAAATGCGAGGAGCAAAAAAAAAAAAAGAAAGACCAGGAGCATGAAAAGGTGTGAAAAATGCGAGGAGCAAAAAAAAAAAAGAAAGACCAGGAGCATGAAAAGGTGTGAAAAATGCGAGGAGCAAAAAAAAAAAAAAAAGACCAGGAGCATGAAAAGGTGTGAAAAATGCGAGGAGCAAAAAAAAAAAAAAAAAGAGACCAGAAGCATGAAAAGGTGTGAAAAATGCGAGGAGCAAAAAAAAAAAAAAAAAGAGACCAGAAGCATGAAAAGGTGTGAAAAATGCGAGGAGAAAAAAAAAAAAAAGAAAGAAAGACCAGGAGCATGAAAAGGTGTGAAAAATGCGAGGAGCAAAAAAAAAAAAAGAAAGACCAGGAGCATGAAAACGTGTGAAAAATGCGAGGAGCAAAAAAAAAAAAAAAAAAGACCAGGAACATGAAAAGGTGTGAAAAATGCGAGGAGCAAAAAAAAAAAAAGAAAGACCAGGAGCATGAAAAGGTGTGAAAAATGCGAGGAGCAAAAAAAAAAAAGAAAGACCAGGAGCATGAAAAGGTGTGAAAAATGCGAGGAGCAAAAAAAAAAAAAAAAGACCAGGAGCATGAAAAGGTGTGAAAAATGCGAGGAGCAAAAAAAAAAAAAAAAAGAGACCAGAAGCATGAAAAGGTGTGAAAAATGCGAGGAGCAAAAAAAAAAAAAAGAAGAAAAGAGACCAGAAGCATGAAAAGGTTTGAAAAATGCGAGGAGCAAAAAAAAAAAAAAAGAAAGACCAGGAGCATGAAAAGGTGTGAAAAATGCGAGGAGCAAAAGAAAAAAAAAAGACCAGGAGCATGAAAAGGTGTGAAAAATGCGAGGAGCAAAAAAAAAAAAAGAAAGACCAGGAGCATGAAAAGGGGTGAAAAATGCGACGAGCATGAAAAGTTGTGAAAAATGCGAGGAGCATGAAGAGGTGTGAAAAATGCGAGGAGCATGAAAAGATGTGAAAAATTCGAGGAGCAAAAAAAAAAAAAAGACCAGGAGCATGAAAAGGTGTGAAAAATGCGACGAGCATGAAAAGTTGTGAAAAATGCGAGGAGCATGAAGAGGTGTGAAAAATGCGAGGAGCATGAAAAGGTGTGAAAAATTCGAGGAGCAAAAAAAAAAAAAAAAAAAGACCAGGAGCATGAAAAGGTGTGAAAAATGCGAGGAGCAAAAAAAAAAAAAAAAAAAAAAAAAAGACCAGGAGCATGAAAAGGTGTGAAAAATGCGAGGAGCAAAAGAAAAAAAAAAGACCAGGAGCATGAAAAGGTGTGAAAAATGCGAGGAGCAAAAAAAAAAAAAGAAAGACCAGGAGCATGAAAAGGTGTGAAAAATGCGAGGAGCAAAAGAAAAAAAAAAGACCAGGAGCATGAAGAGGTGTGAAAAATGCGAGGAGCATGAAAAGGTGTGAAAAATGCAAGGAGCATGAAAAGGTGTGAAAAATGTGAGGAGCAAAAAAAAAAAAATAGAAAGAAATACCAGGAGCATGAAAAGGTGTGAAAAATGCGAGGAGCAAAAAAAAAAAAAAGAAAGACCAGGAGCATGAAAAGGTGTGAAAAATGCGAGGAGCAAAAGAAAAAAAAAAGACCAGGAGCATGAAAAGGTGTGAAAAATGCGACGAGCATGAAAAGTCGTGAAAAATGCGAGGAGCATGAAGAGGTGTGAAAAATGCGAGGAGCAAAAAAAAAAAAAAAAGACCAGGAGCATGAAAAGGTGTGAAAAATGCGAGGAGCAAAAAAAAAAAAAAAAGAGACCAGAAGCATGAAAAGGTGTGAAAAATGCGAGGAGCAAAAAAAAAAAAAAGAAGAAAAGAGACCAGAAGCATGAAAAGGTTTGAAAAATGCGAGGAGCAAAAAAAAAAAAAAAGAAAGACCAGGAGCATGAAAAGGTGTGAAAAATGCGAGGAGCAAAAGAAAAAAAAAAGACCAGGAGCATGAAAAGGTGTGAAAAATGCGAGGAGCAAAAAAAAAAAAAGAAAGACCAGGAGCATGAAAAGGGGTGAAAAATGCGACGAGCATGAAAAGTTGTGAAAAATGCGAGGAGCATGAAGATGTGTGAAAAATGCGAGGAGCATGAAAAGATGTGAAAAATTCGAGGAGCAAAAAAAAAAAAAAGACCAGGAGCATGAAAAGGTGTGAAAAATGCGACGAGCATGAAAAGTTGTGAAAAATGCGAGGAGCATGAAAAGGTGTGAAAAATTCGAGGAGCAAAAAAAAAAAAAAAAAAGACCAGGAGCATGAAAAGGTGTGAAAAATGCGAGGAGCAAAAAAAAAAAAAAAAAAAGAAAGACCAGGAGCATGAAAAGGTGTGAAAAATGCGAGGAGCAAAAGAAAAAAAAAAGACCAGGAGCATGAAAAGGTGTGAAAAATGCGAGGAGCAAAAAAAAAAAAAGAAAGACCAGGAGCATGAAAAGGTGTGAAAAATGCGAGGAGCAAAAGAAAAAAAAAAGACCAGGAGCATGAAGAGGTGTGAAAAATGCGAGGAGCATGAAAAGGTGTGAAAAATGCAAGGAGCATGAAAAGGTGTGAAAAATGTGAGGAGCAAAAAAAAAAAAAATAGAAAGAAAGACCAGGAGCATGAAAAGGTGTGAAAAATGCGAGGAGCAAAAAAAAAAAAAAGAAAGACCAGGAGCATGAAAAGGTGTGAAAAATGCGAGGAGCAAAAGAAAAAAAAAAGACCAGGAGCATGAAAAGGTGTGAAAAATGCGACGAGCATGAAAAGTCGTGAAAAATGCGAGGAGCATGAAGAGGTGTGAAAAATGCGAGGAGCATGAAAAGGTGTGAAAAATTCTAGGAGCAAAAAAAAAAAAAAAAAAAAAGACCATGAGCATGAAAAGGTGTGAAAAATGCGAGGAGCAAATTCGAGGAGCAAAAAAAAAAAAGAAAGACCAGGAGCATGAAAAGGTGTGAAAAATGCAATCAGCATGAAAAGGTGTGAAAAATGCGAGGAGCATGAAAAGTTGTGAAAAATGCAAGGAGCATGAAAAGGTGTGAAAAATGCGAGGAGCAAAAAAGAAAAAAAAAGAAAGAAAGAAAGACCAGGAGCATGAAAAGGTGTGAAAAATTCGAGGAGCAAAAAAAAAAAAAAAAAAGAAAGACCAGGAGCATGAAAAGGTGTGAAAAATGCGAGGAGCAAAAAAAAAAAAAGAAAGACCAGGAGCATGAAAAGGTGTGAAAAATGCGAGGAGCAAAAAAAAAAAAAGAAAGACCAGGAGCATGAAAAGGTGTGAAAAATGCGAGGAGCAAAAAAAAAAAAAGAAAGACCAGGAGCATGAAAAAGTGTGAAAAATGCAATCAGCATGAAAAGGTGTGAAAAATGCGAGGAGCATGAAAAGTTGTGAAAAATGCAAGGAGCATGAAAAGGTGTGAAAAATGCGAGGAGCAAAAAAGAAAAAAAAAGAAAGAAAGAAAGACCAGGAGCATGAAAAGGTGTGAAAAATGCGAGGAGCAAAAATAAAAAAAAAGAAAGACCAGGAGCATGAAAAGGTGTGAAAAATGCGAGGAGCAAAAGAAAAAAAAAAAGACCAGGAGCATGAAAAGGTGTGAAAAACGCGAGGAGCAAAAAAAAAAAAAAGAAAGACCAGAAGCATGAAAAGGTGTGAAAAATGCGACGAGCATGAAAAGTTGTGAAAAATGCGAGGAGCATGAAGAGGTGTGAAAAATGCGAGGAGCATGAAAAGATGTGAAAAATTCGAGGAGCAAAAAAAAGAAAAAAAAAAGAAAGACCAGGAGCATGAAAAGGTGTGAAAAATGCGGGGAGCAAAAAAAAAAAACAGAAAGACCAGGAGCATGAAAAGGTGTGAAAAATGCGAGGAGCAAAAAAAAAAAAAGAAAGACCAGGAGCATGAAAAGGTGTGAAAAATGCGAGGAGCAAAAAAAAAAAAGAAAGACCAGGAGCATGAAAAGGTGTGAAAAATGCGAGGAGCAAAAAAAAAAAAAAAAGACCAGGAGCATGAAAAGGTGTGAAAAATGCGAGGAGCAAAAAAAAAAAAAAAGAGACCAGAAGCATGAAAAGGTGTGAAAAATGCGAGGAGCAAAAAAAAAAAAAAAAAGAAAAGAGACCAGGAGCATGAAAAGGTTTGAAAAATGCGAGGAGCAAAAAAAAAAAAAAAAAAAAGAAAGACCAGGAGCATGAAAAGGTGTGAAAAATGCGAGGAGCAAAAGAAAAAAAAAAGACCAGGAGCATGAAAAGGTGTGAAAAATGCGAGGAGCAAAAAAAAAAAAAAGAAGAAAAGAGACCAGAAGCATGAAAAGGTTTGAAAAATGCGAGGAGCAAAAAAAAAAAAAAAGAAAGACCAGGAGCATGAAAAGGTGTGAAAAATGCGAGGAGCAAAAGAAAAAAAAAAGACCAGGAGCATGAAAAGGTGTGAAAAATGCGAGGAGCAAAAAAAAAAAAAGAAAGACCAGGAGCATGAAAAGGTGTGAAAAATGCGACGAGCATGAAAAGTTGTGAAAAATGCGAGGAGCATGAAGAGGTGTGAAAAATGCGAGGAGCATGAAAAGGTGTGAAAAATTCGAGGAGCAAAAAAAAAAAAAAAAAAAGACCAGGAGCATGAAAAGGTGTGAAAAATGCGAGGAGCAAAAAAAAAAAAAAAAGAAAGAAAGACCAGGAGCATGAAAAGGTGTGAAAAATGCGAGGAGCAAAAGAAAAAAAAAAGACCAGGAGCATGAAAAGGTGTGAAAAATGCGAGGAGCAAAAAAAAAAAAAAGAAAGACCAGGAGCATGAAAAGGTGTGAAAAATGCGAGGAGCAAAAGAAAAAAAAAAGACCAGGAGCATGAAGAGGTGTGAAAAATGCGAGGAGCATGAAAAGGTGTGAAAAATTCGAGGAGCAAAAAAAAAAAAAAAAAAAAAAGACCAGGAACATGAAAAGGTGTGAAAAATGCGAGGAGCAAAAAAAAAAAAAAGAAAGACCAGGAGCATGAAAAGGTGTGAAAAATGCGAGGAAAAAAAAAAAAAAAGACCAGGAGCATGAAAAGGTGTGAAAAATGCGAGGAGCAAAAAAAAAAAAAAAAAGACCAGGAGCATGAAAAGGTGTGAAAAATGCGAGGAGCAAAAAAAAAAAAGAAAGAAAGAAAGAAAGACCAGGAGCATGAAAAGGTGTGAAAAATGCGAGGAGCAAAAAAAAAAAAAAAAAAAGAAAGACCAAGAGCAAGAAAAGGTGAGAAAAAAGCGAGGAGCAAAAAAAAAAAAAAAAAAAAAAAACCAGGAAAAAGAAAAGGTGTGAAAAATGCGAGGAGCAAAAAAAAAAAAAGAAAGACCAGGAGCATGAAAAGGTGTGAAAAATGCGAGGAGCAAAAAAAAAAAAGAAAGACCAGGAGCATGAAAAGGTGTGAAAAATGCGAGGAGCAAAAAAAAAAAAAAAAGACCAGGAGCATGAAAAGGTGTGAAAAATGCGAGGAGCAAAAAAAAAAAAAAGAGAGACCAGAAGCATGAAAAGGTGTGAAAAATGCGAGGAGCAAAAAAAAAAAAAAAAAGAAAAGAGACCAGGAGCATGAAAAGGTTTGAAAAATGCGAGGAGCAAAAAAAAAAAAAGAAAGACCAGGAGCATGAAAAGGTGTGAAAAATGCGACGAGCATGAAAAGTTGTGAAAAATGCGAGGAGCATGAAGAGGTGTGAAAAATGCGAGGAGCATGAAAAGATGTGAAAAATTCGAGGAGCAAAAAAAAAAAAAAGACCAGGAGCATGAAAAGGTGTGAAAAATGCGAGGAGCAAAAAAAAAAAAAAAGAAAGAAAGACCAGGAGCATGAAAAGGTGTGAAAAATGCGAGGAGCAAAAAAAAAAAAAGAAAGACCAGGAGCATGAAAACGTGTGAAAAATGCGAGGAGCAAAAAAAAAAAAAAAAAAAAAAAGACCAGGAACATGAAAAGGTGTGAAAAATGCGAGGAGCAAAAAAAAAAAAAGAAAGACCAGGAGCATGAAAACGTGTGAAAAATGCGAGGAGCAAAAAAAAAAAAAAAAGACCAGGAACATGAAAAGGTGTGAAAAATGCGAGGAGCAAAAAAAAAAAAAGAAAGACCAGGAGCATGAAAAGGTGTGAAAAATGCGAGGAGCAAAAAAAAAAAAAGAAAGACCAGGAGCATGAAAAGGTGTGAAAAATGCGAGGAGCAAAAAAAAAAAAAAAAGACCAGGAGCATGAAAAGGTGTGAAAAATGCGAGGAGCAAAAAAAAAAAAAAAAGAGACCAGAAGCATGAAAAGGTGTGAAAAATGCGAGGAGCAAAAAAAAAAAAAGAAGAAAAGAGACCAGAAGCATGAAAAGGTTTGAAAAATGCGAGGAGCAAAAAAAAAAAAAAAGAAAGACCAGGAGCATGAAAAGGTGTGAAAAATGCGAGGAGCAAAAGAAAAAAAAAAGACCAGGAGCATGAAAAGGTGTGAAAAATGCGAGGAGCAAAAAAAAAAAAAGAAAGACCAGGAGCATGAAAAGGGGTGAAAAATGCGACGAGCATGAAAAGTTGTGAAAAAGGCGAGGAGCATGAAGATGTGTGAAAAATGCGAGGAGCATGAAAAGATGTGAAAAATTCGAGGAGCAAAAAAAAAAAAAAGACCAGGAGCATGAAAAGGTGTGAAAAATGCGACGAGCACGAAAAGTTGTGAAAAATGCGAGGAGCATGAAGAGGTGTGAAAAATGCGAGGAGCATGAAAAGGTGTGAAAAATTCGAGGAGCAAAAAAAAAAAAAAAAAAAGACCAGGAGCATGAAAAGGTGTGAAAAATGCGAGGAGCAAAAAAAAAAAAAAAAAAAGAAAGACCAGGAGCATGAAAAGGTGTGAAAAATGCGAGGAGCAAAAGAAAAAAAAAAGACCAGGAGCATGAAAAGGTGTGAAAAATGCGAGGAGCAAAAAAAAAAAAAAAAAGACCAGGAGCATGAAAAGGTGTGAAAAATGCGAGGAGCAAAAGAAAAAAAAAAGACCAGGAGCATGAAGAGGTGTGAAAAATGCGAGGAGCATGAAAAGGTGTGAAAAATGCAAGGAGCATGAAAAGGTGTGAAAAATGTGAGGAGCAAAAAAAAAAAAAATAGAAAGAAAGACCAGGAGCATGAAAAGGTGTGAAAAATGCGAGGAGCAAAAAAAAAAAAAAGAAAGACCAGGAGCATGAAAAGGTGTGAAAAATGCGAGGAGCAAAAGAAAAAAAAAAGACCAGGAGCATGAAAAGGTGTGAAAAATGCGACGAGCATGAAAAGTCGTGAAAAATGCGAGGAGCATGAAGAGGTGTGAAAAATGCGAGGAGCATGAAAAGGTGTGAAAAATTCTAGGAGCAAAAAAAAAAAAAAAAAAAAAAAGACCAGGAGCATGAAAAGGTGTGAAAAATTCGAGGAGCAAAAAAAAAAAAAGAAAGACCAGGAGCATGAAAAGGTGTGAAAAATGCAATCAGCATGAAAAGGTGTGAAAAATGCGAGGAGCATGAAAAGTTGTGAAAAATGCAAGGAGCATGAAAAGGTGTGAAAAATGCGAGGAGCAAAAAAGAAAAAAAAAGAAAGAAAGAAAGACCAGGAGCATGAAAAGGTGTGAAAAATTCGAGGAGCAAAAAAAAAAAAAAAAAAGAAAGACCAGGAGCATGAAAAGGTGTGAAAAATGCGAGGAGCAAAAAAAAAAAAAGAAAGACCAGGAGCATGAAAAGGTGTGAAAAATGCGAGGAGCAAAAAAAAAAAAAGGAAGACCAGGAGCATGAAAAGGTGTGAAAAATGCGAGGAGCAAAAAAAAAAAAAGAAAGACCAGGAGCATGAAAAAGTGTGAAAAATGCAATCAGCATGAAAAGGTGTGAAAAATGCGAGGAGCATGAAAAGTTGTGAAAAATGCAAGGAGCATGAAAAGGTGTGAAAAATGCGAGGAGCAAAAAAGAAAAAAAAAGAAAGAAAGAAAGACCAGGAGCATGAAAAGGTGTGAAAAATGCGAGGAGCAAAAATAAAAAAAAAGAAAGACCAGGAGCATGAAAAGGTGTGAAAAATGCGAGGAGCAAAAGAAAAAAAAAAAGACCAGGAGCATGAAAAGGTGTGAAAAACGCGAGGAGCAAAAAAAAAAAAAAGAAAGACCAGAAGCATGAAAAGGTGTGAAAAATGCGACGAGCATGAAAAGTTGTGAAAAATGCGAGGAGCATGAAGAGGTGTGAAAAATGCGAGGAGCATGAAAAGATGTGAAAAATTCGAGGAGCAAAAAAAAGAAAAAAAAAAGAAAGACCAGGAGCATGAAAAGGTGTGAAAAATGCGGGGAGCAAAAAAAAAAAAAAGAAAGACCAGGAGCATGAAAAGGTGTGAAAAATGCGAGGAGCAAAAAAAAAAAAAGAAAGACCAGGAGCATGAAAAGGTGTGAAAAATGCGAGGAGCAAAAAAAAAAAAGAAAGACCAGGAGCATGAAAAGGTGTGAAAAATGCGAGGAGCAAAAAAAAAAAAAAAAGACCAGGAGCATGAAAAGGTGTGAAAAATGCGAGGAGCAAAAAAAAAAAAAAAAAAGACCAGAAGCATGAAAAGGTGTGAAAAATGCGAGGAGCAAAAAAAAAAAAAAAAAGAAAAGAGACCAGGAGCATGAAAAGGTTTGAAAAATGCGAGGAGCAAAAAAAAAAAAAAAAAAAAGAAAGACCAGGAGCATGAAAAGGTGTGAAAAATGCGAGGAGCAAAAGAAAAAAAAAAGACCAGGAGCATGAAAAGATGTGAAAAATGCGAGGAGCAAAAAAAAAAAAAGAAAGACCAGGAGCATGAAAAGGTGTGAAAAATGCGACGAGCATGAAAAGTTGTGAAAAATGCGAGGAGCATGAAGAGGTGTGAAAAATGCGAGGAGCATGAAAAGATGTGAAAAATTCGAGGAGCAAAAAAAAAAAAAAGACCAGGAGCATGAAAAGGTGTGAAAAATGCGAGGAGCAAAAAAAAAAAAAGAAAGACCAGGAGCATGAAAAGGTGTAAAAAATGCGAGGAGCAAAAAAAAAAAAAAAAAAGAGACCAGGAGCATGAAAAGGTGGGAAAAATTCGAGGAGCAAAAAAAAAAAAAAAAAAAGACCAGGAGCATGAAAAGGTGTGAAAAAAGCGAGGAGCAAAAAAAAAAAAAAAAAAAAAAAGACCAGGAGCATGAAAAGGTGTGAAAAATGCGAGGAGCAAAAGAAAAAAAAAAGACCAGGAGCATGAAAAGGTGTGAAAAATGCGAGGAGCAAAAAAAAAAAAAGAAAGACCAGGAGCATGAAAAGGTGTGAAAAATGCGAGGAGCAAAAGAAAAAAAAAAGACCAGGAGCATGAAGAGGTGTGAAAAATGCGAGGAGCATGAAAAGGTGTGAAAAATGCAAGGAGCATGAAAAGGTGTGAAAAATGTGAGGAGCAAAAAAAAAAAAAATAGAAAGAAAGACCAGGAGCATGAAAAGGTGTGAAAAATGCGAGGAGCAAAAAAAAAAAAAAGAAAGACCAGGAGCATGAAAAGGTGTGAAAAATGCGAGGAGCAAAAGAAAAAAAAAAGACCAGGAGCATGAAAAGGTGTGAAAAATGCGACGAGCATGAAAAGTCGTGAAAAATGCGAGGAGCATGAAGAGGTGTGAAAAATGCGAGGAGCATGAAAAGGTGTGAAAAATTCTAGGAGCAAAAAAAAAAAAAAAAAAAAAAGACCAGGAGCATGAAAAGGTGTGAAAAATTCGAGGAGCAAAAAAAAAAAAAGAAAGACCAGGAGCATGAAAAGGTGTGAAAAATGCAATCAGCATGAAAAGGTGTGAAAAATGCGAGGAGCATGAAAAGTTGTGAAAAATGCAAGGAGCATGAAAAGGTGTGAAAAATGCGAGGAGCAAAAAAGAAAAAAAAAGAAAGAAAGAAAGACCAGGAGCATGAAAAGGTGTGAAAAATTCGAGGAGCAAAAAAAAAAAAAAAAAAGAAAGACCAGGAGCATGAAAAGGTGTGAAAAATGCGAGGAGCAAAAAAAAAAAAAGAAAGACCAGGAGCATGAAAAGGTGTGAAAAATGCGAGGAGCAAAAAAAAAAAAAGGAAGACCAGGAGCATGAAAAGGTGTGAAAAATGCGAGGAGCAAAAAAAAAAAAAGAAAGACCAGGAGCATGAAAAAGTGTGAAAAATGCAATCAGCATGAAAAGGTGTGAAAAATGCGAGGAGCATGAAAAGTTGTGAAAAATGCAAGGAGCATGAAAAGGTGTGAAAAATGCGAGGAGCAAAAAAGAAAAAAAAAGAAAGAAAGAAAGACCAGGAGCATGAAAAGGTGTGAAAAATGCGAGGAGCAAAAATAAAAAAAAAGAAAGACCAGGAGCATGAAAAGGTGTGAAAAATGCGAGGAGCAAAAGAAAAAAAAAAAGACCAGGAGCATGAAAAGGTGTGAAAAACGCGAGGAGCAAAAAAAAAAAAAAGAAAGACCAGAAGCATGAAAAGGTGTGAAAAATGCGACGAGCATGAAAAGTTGTGAAAAATGCGAGGAGCATGAAGAGGTGTGAAAAATGCGAGGAGCATGAAAAGATGTGAAAAATTCGAGGAGCAAAAAAAAGAAAAAAAAAAGAAAGACCAGGAGCATGAAAAGGTGTGAAAAATGCGGGGAGCAAAAAAAAAAAAAAGAAAGACCAGGAGCATGAAAAGGTGTGAAAAATGCGAGGAGCAAAAAAAAAAAAAGAAAGACCAGGAGCATGAAAAGGTGTGAAAAATGCGAGGAGCAAAAAAAAAAAAGAAAGACCAGGAGCATGAAAAGGTGTGAAAAATGCGAGGAGCAAAAAAAAAAAAAAAAGACCAGGAGCATGAAAAGGTGTGAAAAATGCGAGGAGCAAAAAAAAAAAAAAAAAAAGACCAGAAACAAGAAAAGGTGTGAAAAATGCGAGGAGCAAAAAAAAAAAAAAAAAGAAAAGAGACCAGGAGCATGAAAAGGTTTGAAAAATGCGAGGAGCAAAAAAAAAAAAAAAAAAAAGAAAGACCAGGAGCATGAAAAGGTGTGAAAAATGCGAGGAGCAAAAGAAAAAAAAAAGACCAGGAGCATGAAAAGATGTGAAAAATGCGAGGAGCAAAAAAAAAAAAAGAAAGACCAGGAGCATGAAAAGGTGTGAAAAATGCGACGAGCATGAAAAGTTGTGAAAAATGCGAGGAGCATGAAGAGGTGTGAAAAATGCGAGGAGCATGAAAAGATGTGAAAAATTCGAGGAGCAAAAAAAAAAAAAAGACCAGGAGCATGAAAAGGTGTGAAAAATGCGAGGAGCAAAAAAAAAAAAAAGAAAGGAAGACCAGGAGCATGAAAAGGTGTGAAAAATGCGAGGAGCAAAAAAAAAAAAAGAAAGACCAGGAGCATGAAAACGTGTGAAAAATGCGAGGAGCAAAAAAAAAAAAAAAAAAAAAAGACCAGGAACATGAAAAGGTGTGAAAAATGCGAGGAGCAAAAAAAAAAAAAGAAAGACCAGGAGCATGAAAAGGTGTGAAAAATGCGAGGAGCAAAAAAAAAAAAGAAAGACCAGGAGCATGAAAAGGTGTGAAAAATGCGAGGAGCAAAAAAAAAAAAAAAAGACCAGGAGCATGAAAAGGTGTGAAAAATGCGAGGAGCAAAAAAAAAAAAAAAAGAGACCAGAAGCATGAAAAGGTGTGAAAAATGCGAGGAGCAAAAAAAAAAAAAAGAAGAAAAGAGACCAGAAGCATGAAAAGGTTTGAAAAATGCGAGGAGCAAAAAAAAAAAAAAAAGAAAGACCAGGAGCATGAAAAGGTGTGAAAAATGCGAGGAGCAAAAGAAAAAAAAAAGACCAGGAGCATGAAAAGGTGTGAAAAATGCGAGGAGCAAAAAAAAAAAAAGAAAGACCAGGAGCATGAAAAGGGGTGAAAAATGCGAGGAGCAAAAGAAAAAAAAAAGACCAGGAGCATGAAAAGGTGTGAAAAATGCGAGGAGCAAAAAAAAAAAAAGAAAGACCAGGAGCATGAAAAGGTGTGAAAAATGCGAGGAGCAAAAGAAAAAAAAAAGACCAGGAGCATGAAAAGGTGTGAAAAATGCGAGGAGCAAAAAAAAAAAAAGAAAGACCAGGAGCATGAAAAGGTGTGAAAAATGCGAGGAGCAAAAGAAAAAAAAAAGACCAGGAGCATGAAAAGGTGTGAAAAATGCGAGGAGCAAAAAAAAAAAAAGAAAGACCAGGAGCATGAAAAGGTGTGAAAAATGCGAGGAGCAAAAGAAAAAAAAAAGACCAGGAGCATGAAGAGGTGTGAAAAATGCGAGGAGCATGAAAAGGTGTGAAAAATGCAAGGAGCATGAAAAGGTGTGAAAAATGTGAGGAGCAAAAAAAAAAAAAATAGAAAGAAAGACCAGGAGCATGAAAAGGTGTGAAAAATGCGAGGAGCAAAAAAAAAAAAAAGAAAGACCAGGAGCATGAAAAGGTGTGAAAAATGCGAGGAGCAAAAGAAAAAAAAAAGACCAGGAGCATGAAAAGGTGTGAAAAATGCGACGAGCATGAAAAGTCGTGAAAAATGCGAGGAGCATGAAGAGGTGTGAAAAATGCGAGGAGCATGAAAAGGTGTGAAAAATTCTAGGAGCAAAAAAAAAAAAAAAAAAAAAAGACCAGGAGCATGAAAAGGTGTGAAAAATGCGACGAGCATGAAAAGTCGTGAAAAATGCGAGGAGCATGAAGAGGTGTGAAAAATGCGAGGAGCAAAAAAAAAAAAAAAAGACCAGGAGCATGAAAAGGTGTGAAAAATGCGAGGAGCAAAAAAAAAAAAAAAAGAGACCAGAAGCATGAAAAGGTGTGAAAAATGCGAGGAGCAAAAAAAAAAAAAAGAAGAAAAGAGACCAGAAGCATGAAAAGGTTTGAAAAATGCGAGGAGCAAAAAAAAAAAAAAAGAAAGACCAGGAGCATGAAAAGGTGTGAAAAATGCGAGGAGCAAAAGAAAAAAAAAAGACCAGGAGCATGAAAAGGTGTGAAAAATGCGAGGAGCAAAAAAAAAAAAAAGAAAGACCAGGAGCATGAAAAGGGGTGAAAAATGCGACGAGCATGAAAAGTTGTGAAAAATGCGAGGAGCATGAAGATGTGTGAAAAATGCGAGGAGCATGAAAAGATGTGAAAAATTCGAGGAGCAAAAAAAAAAAAAAGACCAGGAGCATGAAAAGGTGTGAAAAATGCGACGAGCATGAAAAGTTGTGAAAAATGCGAGGAGCATGAAGAGGTGTGAAAAATGCGAGGAGCATGAAGAGGTGTGAAAAATGCGAGGAGCATGAAAAGGTGTGAAAAATTCGAGGAGCAAAAAAAAAAAAAAAAAAAAACCAGGAGCATGAAAAGGTGTGAAAAATGCGAGGAGCAAAAAAAAAAAAAAAAAAAGAAAGACCAGGAGCATGAAAAGGTGTGAAAAATGCGAGGAGCAAAAGAAAAAAAAAAGACCAGGAGCATGAAAAGGTGTGAAAAATGCGAGGAGCAAAAAAAAAAAAAAAAAAGACCAGGAGAAAGAAAAGGTGAGAAAAATGCGAGGAGCAAAAGAAAAAAAAAAGACCAGGAGCATGAAGAGGTGTGAAAAATGCGAGGAGCATGAAAAGGTGTGAAAAATGCAAGGAGCATGAAAAGATGTGAAAAATGTGAGGAGCAAAAAAAAAAAAAATAGAAAGAAAGACCAGGAGCATGAAAAGGTGTGAAAAATGCGAGGAGCAAAAAAAAAAAAAAGAAAGACCAGGAGCATGAAAAGGTGTGAAAAATGCGAGGAGCAAAAGAAAAAAAAAAGACCAGGAGCATGAAAAGGTGTGAAAAATGCGACGAGCATGAAAAGTCGTGAAAAATGCGAGGAGCATGAAGAGGTGTGAAAAATGCGAGGAGCATGAAAAGGTGTGAAAAATTCTAGGAGCAAAAAAAAAAAAAAAAAAAAAAAGACCAGGAGCATGAAAAGGTGTGAAAAATTCGAGGAGCAAAAAAAAAAAAGAAAGACCAGGAGCATGAAAAGGTGTGAAAAATGCAATCAGCATGAAAAGGTGTGAAAAATGCGAGGAGCATGAAAAGTTGTGAAAAATGCAAGGAGCATGAAAAGGTGTGAAAAATGCGAGGAGCAAAAAAGAAAAAAAAAGAAAGAAAGAAAGACCAGGAGCATGAAAAGGTGTGAAAAATTCGAGGAGCAAAAAAAAAAAAAAAAAAGAAAGACCAGGAGCATGAAAAGGTGTGAAAAATGCGAGGAGCAAAAAAAAAAAAAGAAAGACCAGGAGCATGAAAAGGTGTGAAAAATGCGAGGAGCAAAAAAAAAAAAAGGAAGACCAGGAGCATGAAAAGGTGTGAAAAATGCGAGGAGCAAAAAAAAAAAAGAAAAACCAAGAGCATGAAAAAGTGTGAAAAAATGCAAGGAGCATGAAAAGGTGTGAAAAATGCGAGGAGCATGAAAAGTTGTGAAAAATGCAAGGAGCATGAAAAGGTGTGAAAAATGCGAGGAGCAAAAAAGAAAAAAAAAGAAAGAAAGAAAGACCAGGAGCATGAAAAGGTGTGAAAAATGCGAGGAGCAAAAATAAAAAAAAAGAAAGACCAGGAGCATGAAAAGGTGTGAAAAATGCGAGGAGCAAAAGAAAAAAAAAAAGACCAGGAGCATGAAAAGGTGTGAAAAACGCGAGGAGCAAAAAAAAAAAAAAAGAAAGACCAGAAGCATGAAAAGGTGTGAAAAATGCGACGAGCATGAAAAGTTGTGAAAAATGCGAGGAGCATGAAGAGGTGTGAAAAATGCGAGGAGCATGAAAAGATGTGAAAAATTCGAGGAGCAAAAAAAAGAAAAAAAAAAGAAAGACCAGGAGCATGAAAAGGTGTGAAAAATGCGGGGAGCAAAAAAAAAAAAAAAGAAAGACCAGGAGCATGAAAAGGTGTGAAAAATGCGAGGAGCAAAAAAAAAAAAAGAAAGACAAGGAGCATGAAAAGGTGTGAAAAATGCGAGGAGCAAAAAAAAAAAAGAAAGACCAGGAGCATGAAAAGGTGTGAAAAATGCGAGGAGCAAAAAAAAAAAAAAAAAGACCAGGAGCATGAAAAGGTGTGAAAAATGCGAGGAGCAAAAAAAAAAAAAAAAGAGACCAGAAGCATGAAAAGGTGTGAAAAATGCGAGGAGCAAAAAAAAAAAAAAAAAGAAAAGAGACCAGGAGCATGAAAAGGTTTGAAAAATGCGAGGAGCAAAAAAAAAAAAAAAAAAAAGAAAGACCAGGAGCATGAAAAGGTGTGAAAAATGCGAGGAGCAAAAGAAAAAAAAAAGACCAGGAGCATGAAAAGATGTGAAAAATGCGAGGAGCAAAAAAAAAAAAAGAAAGACCAGGAGCATGAAAAGGTGTGAAAAATGCGACGAGCATGAAAAGTTGTGAAAAATGCGAGGAGCATGAAGAGGTGTGAAAAATGCGAGGAGCATGAAAAGATGTGAAAAATTCGAGGAGCAAAAAAAAAAAAAGACCAGGAGCATGAAAAGGTGTGAAGAAAGGAAGACCAGGAGCATGAAAAGGTGTGAAAAATGCGAGGAGCAAAAAAAAAAAAAAGAAAGACCAGGAGCATGAAAACGTGTGAAAAATGCGAGGAGCAAAAAAAAAAAAAAAAAAAAAAGACCAGGAACATGAAAAGGTGTGAAAAATGCGAGAAGAAAAAAAAAAAAAAGAAAGACCAGGAGCATGAAAAGGTGTGAAAAATGCGAGGAGCAAAAAAAAAAAAGAAAGACCAGGAGCATGAAAAGGTGTGAAAAATGCGAGGAGCAAAAAAAAAAAAAAAAGACCAGGAGCATGAAAAGGTGTGATGAAAAATGCGAGGAGCAAAAGAAAAAAAAAAGACCAGGAGCATGAAAAGGTGTGAAAAATGCGAGGAGCAAAAAAAAAAAAAGAAAGACCAGGAGCATGAAAAGGGGTGAAAAATGCGATGAGCATGAAAAGTTGTGAAAAATGCGAGGAGCATGAAGATGTGTGAAAAATGCGAGGAGCATGAAAAGATGTGAAAAATTCGAGGAGCAAAAAAAAAAAAAAGACCAGGAGCATGAAAAGGTGTGAAAAATGCGACGAGCATGAAAAGTTGTGAAAAATGCGAGGAGCATGAAGAGGTGTGAAAAATGCGAGGAGCATGAAAAGGTGTGAAAAATTCGAGGAGCAAAAAAAAAAAAAAAAAAAGACCAGGAGCATGAAAAGGTGTGAAAAATGCGAGGAGCAAAAAAAAAAAAAAAAAAAAAGAAAGACCAGGAGCATGAAAAGGTGTGAAAAATGCGAGGAGCAAAAGAAAAAAAAAAGACCAGGAGCATGAAAAGGTGTGAAAAATGCGAGGAGCAAAAAAAAAAAAAGAAAGACCAGGAGCATGAAAAGGTGTGAAAAATGCGAGGAGCAAAAGAAAAAAAAAAGACCAGGAGCATGAAGAGGTGTGAAAAATGCGAGGAGCATGAAAAGGTGTGAAAAATGCAAGGAGCATGAAAAGGTGTGAAAAATGTGAGGAGCAAAAAAAAAAAAATAGAAAGAAAGACCAGGAGCATGAAAAGGTGTGAAAAATGCGAGGAGCAAAAAAAAAAAAAAGAAAGACCAGGAGCATGAAAAGGTGTGAAAAATGCGAGGAGCAAAAGAAAAAAAAAAGACCAGGAGCATGAAAAGGTGTGAAAAATGCGACGAGGATGAAAAGTCGTGAAAAATGCGAGGAGCATGAAGAGGTGTGAAAAATGCGAGGAGCATGAAAAGGTGTGAAAAATTCGAGGAGCAAAAAAAAAAAAAAAAAAAAAAAGACCAGGAACATGAAAAGGTGTGAAAAATGCGAGGAGCAAAAAAAAAAAAAGAAAGACCAGGAGCATGAAAAGGTGTGAAAAATGCGAGGAAAAAAAAAAAAAAGACCAGGAGCATGAAAAGGTGTGAAAAATGCGAGGAGCAAAAAAAAAAAAAAAAAGACCAGGAGCATGAAAAGGTGTGAAAAATGCGAGGAGAAAAAAAAAAAAAAGACCAGGAGCATGAAAAGGTGTGAAAAATGCGAGGAGCAAAAAAAAAAAAAAAAGAAAGAAAGAAAGACCAGGAGCATGAAAAGGTGTGAAAAATGCGAGGAGCAAAAAAAAAAAAAAAAAAAAGAAAGACCAGGAGCATGAAAAGGTGTGAAAAATGCGAGGAGCAAAAAAAAAAAAAGAAAGTCCAGGAGCATGAAAACGTGTGAAAAATGCGAGGAGCAAAAAAAAAAAAAAAAAAAAAAAACCAGGAACATGAAAAGGTTTGAAAAAAGCGAGGAGCAAAAAAAAAAAAAGAAAGACCAGGAGCATGAAAAGGTGTGAAAAATGCGAGGAGCAAAAAAAAAAAAGAAAGACCAGGAGCATGAAAAGGTGTGAAAAATGCGAGGAGCAAAAAAAAAAAAAAAAGACCAGGAGCATGAAAAGGTGTGAAAAATGCGAGGAGCAAAAAAAAAAAAAAAAGAGACCAGAAGCATGAAAAGGTGTGAAAAATGCGAGGAGCAAAAAAAAAAAAAAAAAGAAAAGAGACCAGGAGCATGAAAAGGTGTGAAAAATGCGAGGAGCAAAAAAAAAAAAAAAAAAAAGAAAGAACAGGAGCATGAAAAGGGGTGAAAAATGCGAGGAGCAAAAGAAAAAAAAAAGACCAGGAGCATGAAAAGATGTGAAAAAAGCGAGGAGCAAAAAAAAAAAAAGAAAGACCAGGAGCATGAAAAGGTGTGAAAAATGCGACGAGCATGAAAAGTTGTGAAAAATGCGAGGAGCATGAAGAGGTGTGAAAAATGCGAGGAGCATGAAAAGGTGTGAAAAATGCGAGGAGCAAAAAAAAAAAAAAGAAAGAAAGACCAGGAGCAAGAAAAGGTGTGAAAAAAGCGAGGAGCAAAAAAAAAAAAAGAAAGACCAGGAGCATGAAAACGTGTGAAAAATGCGAGGAGCAAAAAAAAAAAAAAAAAAAAAAAAGACCAGGAACATGAAAAGGTGTGAAAAATGCGAGGAGCAAAAAAAAAAAAAGAAAGACCAGGAGCATGAAAAGGTGTGAAAAATGCGAGGAGCAAAAAAAAAAAAGAAAGACCAGGAGCATGAAAAGGTGTGAAAAATGCGAGGAGCAAAAAAAAAAAAAAAAGACCAGGAGCATGAAAAGGTGTGAAAAATGCGAGGAGCAAAAAAAAAAAAAAAAAAGAGACCAGAAGCATGAAAAGGTGTGAAAAATGCGAGGAGAAAAAAAAAAAAAAAGAAGAAAAGAGACCAGAAGCATGAAAAGGTTTGAAAAATGCGAGGAGCAAAAAAAAAAAAAAAGAAAGACCAGGAGCATGAAAAGGTGTGAAAAATGCGAGGAGCAAAAGAAAAAAAAAAGACCAGGAGCATGAAAAGGTGTGAAAAATGCGAGGAGCAAAAAAAAAAAAAGAAAGACCAGGAGCATGAAAAGGGGTGAAAAATGCGACGAGCATGAAAAGTTGTGAAAAATGCGAGGAGCATGAAGATGTGTGAAAAATGCGAGGAGCATGAAAAGATGTGAAAAATTCGAGGAGCAAAAAAAAAAAAAAGACCAGGAGCATGAAAAGGTGTGAAAAATGCGACGAGCATGAAAAGTTGTGAAAAATGCGAGGAGCATGAAGAGGTGTGAAAAATGCGAGGAGCATGAAAAGGTGTGAAAAATTCGAGGAGCAAAAAAAAAAAAAAAAAAAGACCAGGAGCATGAAAAGGTGTGAAAAATGCGAGGAGCAAAAAAAAAAAAAAAAAAAAGAAAGACCAGGAGCATGAAAAGGTGTGAAAAATGCGAGGAGCAAAAGAAAAAAAAAAGACCAGGAGCATGAAAAGGTGTGAAAAATGCGAGGAGCAAAAAAAAAAAAAGAAAGACCAGGAGCATGAAAAGGTGTGAAAAATGCGAGGAGCAAAAGAAAAAAAAAAGACCAGGAGCATGAAGAGGTGTGAAAAATGCGAGGAGCATGAAAAGGTGTGAAAAATGCAAGGAGCATGAAAAGGTGTGAAAAATGTGAGGAGCAAAAAAAAAAAAAAGAAAGGAAGACCAGGAGCATGAAAAGGTGTGAAAAATGCGAGGAGCAAAAAAAAAAAAAAGAAAGGAAGACCAGGAGCATGAAAAGGTGTGAAAAATGCGAGGAGCAAAAAAAAAAAAAGAAAGACCAGGAGCATGAAAACGTGTGAAAAATGCGAGGAGCAAAAAAAAAAAAAAAAAAAAAGACCAGGAACATGAAAAGGTGTGAAAAATGCGAGGAGCAAAAAAAAAAAAAGAAAGACCAGGAGCATGAAAAGGTGTGAAAAATGCGAGGAGCAAAAAAAAAAAAGAAAGACCAGGAGCATGAAAAGGTGTGAAAAATGCGAGGAGCAAAAAAAAAAAAAAAAAGACCAGGAGCATGAAAAGGTGTGAAAAATGCGAGGAGCAAAAAAAAAAAAAAAAAGAGACCAAAAGCATGAAAAGGTGTGAAAAATGCGAGGAGCAAAAAAAAAAAAAAGAAGAAAAGAGACCAGAAGCATGAAAAGGTTTGAAAAATGCGAGGAGCAAAAAAAAAAAAAAAGAAAGACCAGGAGCATGAAAAGGTGTGAAAAATGCGAGGAGCAAAAGAAAAAAAAAAGACCAGGAGCATGAAAAGGTGTGAAAAATGCGAGGAGCAAAAAAAAAAAAAGAAAGACCAGGAGCATGAAAAGGGGTGAAAAATGCGACGAGCATGAAAAGTTGTGAAAAATGCGAGGAGCATGAAGATGTGTGAAAAATGCGAGGAGCATGAAAAGATGTGAAAAATTCGAGGAGCAAAAAAAAAAAAAAGACCAGGAGCATGAAAAGGAGTGAAAAATGCGACGAGCATGAAAAGTTGTGAAAAATGCGAGGAGCATGAAGAGGTGTGAAAAAGGCGAGGAGCATGAAAAGGTGTGAAAAATTCGAGGAGCAAAAAAAAAAAAAAAAAAAAGACAAGGAGCAAGAAAAGGTGTGAAAAATGCGAGAAGCAAAAAAAAAAAAAAAAAAAAAGAAAGACCAGGAGCATGAAAAGGTGTGAAAAATGCGAGGAGCAAAAGAAAAAAAAAAGACCAGGAGCATGAAAAGGTGTGAAAAATGCGAGGAGCAAAAAAAAAAAAGAAAGACCAGGAGCATGAAAAGGTGTGAAAAATGCGAGGAGCAAAAGAAAAAAAAAAGACCAGGAGCATGAAGAGGTGTGAAAAATGCGAGGAGCATGAAAAGGTGTGAAAAATGCAAGGAGCATGAAAAGGTGTGAAAAATGTGAGGAGCAAAAAAAAAAAAATAGAAAGAAAGACCAGGAGCATGAAAAGGTGTGAAAAATGCGAGGAGCAAAAAAAAAAAAAAGAAAGACCAGGAGCATGAAAAGGTGTGAAAAATGCGAGGAGCAAAAGAAAAAAAAAAGACCAGGAGCATGAAAAGGTGTGAAAAATGCGACGAGCATGAAAAGTCGTGAAAAATGCGAGGAGCATGAAGAGGTGTGAAAAATGCGAGGAGCATGAAAAGGTGTGAAAAATTCGAGGAGCAAAAAAAAAAAAAAAAAAAAAAGACCAGGAACATGAAAAGGTGTGAAAAATGCGAGGAGCAAAAAAAAAAAAAGAAAGACCAGGAGCATGAAAAGGTGTGAAAAATGCGAGGAAAAAAAAAAAAAAAGACCAGGAGCATGAAAAGGTGTGAAAAATGCGAGGAGCAAAAAAAAAAAAAAAAAGACCAGGAGCATGAAAAGGTGTGAAAAATGCGAGGAGAAAAAAAAAAAAAAGACCAGGAGCATGAAAAGGTGTGAAAAATGCGAGGAGCAAAAAAAAAAAAAAAAAGAAAGAAAGAAAGACCAGGAGCATGAAAAGGTGTGAAAAATGCGAGGAGCAAAAAAAAAAAAAAAAAAAGAAAGACCAGGAGCATGAAAAGGTGTGAAAAATGCGAGGAGCAAAAAAAAAAAAAGAAAGACCAGGAGCATGAAAACGTGTGAAAAATGCGAGGAGCAAAAAAAAAAAAAAAAAAAAAAAAAACCAGGAACATGAAAAGGTGTGAAAAATGCGAGGAGCAAAAAAAAAAAAAGAAAGACCAGGAGCATGAAAAGGTGTGAAAAATGCGAGGAGCAAAAAAAAAAAAGAAAGACCAGGAGCATGAAAAGGTGTGAAAAATGCGAGGAGCAAAAAAAAAAAAAAAAGACCAGGAGCATGAAAAGGTGTGAAAAATGCGAGGAGCAAAAAAAAAAAAAAAAGAGACCAGAAGCATGAAAAGGTGTGAAAAATGCGAGGAGCAAAAAAAAAAAAAAAAAGAAAAGAGACCAGGAGCATGAAAAGGTTTGAAAAATGCGAGGACCAAAAAAAAAAAAAAAAAAAAGAAAGACTAGGAGCATGAAAAGGTGTGAAAAATGCGAGGAGCAAAAGAAAAAAAAAAGACCAGGAGCATGAAAAGATGTGAAAAATGCGAGGAGCAAAAAAAAAAAAAGAAAGACCAGGAGCATGAAAAGGTGTGAAAAATGCGACGAGCATGAAAAGTTGTGAAAAATGCGAGGAGCATGAAGAGGTGTGAAAAATGCGAGGAGCATGAAAAGGTGTGAAAAATGCGAGGAGCAAAAAAAAAAAAAAGAAAGAAAGACCAGGAGCATGAAAAGGTGTGAAAAATGCGAGGAGCAAAAAAAAAAAAAAAAGACCAGGAGCATGAAAAGGTGTGAAAAATGCGAGGAGCAAAAAAAAAAAAAAAAGAGACCAGAAGCATGAAAAGGTGTGAAAAATGCGAGGAGCAAAAAAAAAAAAAAAAAGAAAAGAGACCAGGAGCATGAAAAGGTTTGAAAAATGCGAGGAGCAAAAAAAAAAAAAAAAAAAAGAAAGACCAGGAGCATGAAAAGGTGTGAAAAATGCGAGGAGCAAAAGAAAAAAAAAAGACCAGGAGCATGAAAAGATGTGAAAAATGCGAGGAGCAAAAAAAAAAAAAGAAAGACCAGGAGCATGAAAAGGTGTGAAAAATGCGACGAGCATGAAAAGTTGTGAAAAATGCGAGGAGCATGAAGAGGTGTGAAAAATGCGAGGAGCATGAAAAGGTGTGAAAAATGCGAGGAGCAAAAAAAAAAAAAAGAAAGAAAGACCAGGAGCATGAAAAGGTGTGAAAAATGCGAGGAGCAAAAAAAAAAAAAGAAAGACCAGGAGCATGAAAACGTGTGAAAAATGCGAGGAGCAAAAAAAAAAAAAAAAAAAAAAAGACCAGGAACATGAAAAGGTGTGAAAAATGCGAGGAGCAAAAAAAAAAAAAGAAAGACCAGGAGCATGAAAAGGTGTGAAAAATGCGAGGAGCAAAAAAAAAAAAGAAAGACCAGGAGCATGAAAAGGTGTGAAAAATGCGAGGAGCAAAAAAAAAAAAAAAAAGACCAGGAGCATGAAAAGGTGTGAAAAATGCGAGGAGCAAAAAAAAAAAAAAAAGAGACCAGAAGCATGAAAAGGTGTGAAAAATGCGAGGAGCAAAAAAAAAAAAAAGAAGAAAAGAGACCAGAAGCATGAAAAGGTTTGAAAAATGCGAGGAGCAAAAAAAAAAAAAAAGAAAGACCAGGAGCATGAAAAGGTGTGAAAAATGCGAGGAGCAAAAGAAAAAAAAAAGACCAGGAGCATGAAAAGGTGTGAAAAATGCGAGGAGCAAAAAAAAAAAAAGAAAGACCAGGAGCATGAAAAGGGGTGAAAAATGCGACGAGCATGAAAAGTTGTGAAAAATGCGAGGAGCATGAAGATGTGTGAAAAATGCGAGGAGCATGAAAAGATGTGAAAAATTCGAGGAGCAAAAAAAAAAAAAAGACCAGGAGCATGAAAAGGTGTGAAAAATGCGAGGAGCAAAAGAAAAAAAAAAGACCAGGAGCATGAAGAGGTGTGAAAAATGCGAGGAGCATGAAAAGGTGTGAAAAATGCAAGGAGCATGAAAAGGTGTGAAAAATGTGAGGAGCAAAAAAAAAAAAAATAGAAAGAAAGACCAGGAGCATGAAAAGGTGTGAAAAATGCGAGGAGCAAAAAAAAAAAAAAGAAAGACCAGGAGCATGAAAAGGTGTGAAAAATGCGAGGAGCAAAAGAAAAAAAAAAGACCAGGAGCATGAAAAGGTGTGAAAAATGCGACGAGCATGAAAAGTCGTGAAAAATGCGAGGAGCATGAAGAGGTGTGAAAAATGCGAGGAGCAAAAAAAAAAAAAAAAGACCAGGAGCATGAAAAGGTGTGAAAAATGCGAGGAGCAAAAAAAAAAAAAAAAGAGACCAGAAGCATGAAAAGGTGTGAAAAATGCGAGGAGCAAAAAAAAAAAAAAGAAGAAAAGAGACCAGAAGCATGAAAAGGTTTGAAAAATGCGAGGAGCAAAAAAAAAAAAAAAGACCAGGAGCATGAAGAGGTGTGAAAAATGCGAGGAGCATGAAAAGGTGTGAAAAATGCAAGGAGCATGAAAAGGTGTGAAAAATGTGAGGAGCAAAAAAAAAAAAATAGAAAGAAAGACCAGGAGCATGAAAAGGTGTGAAAAATGCGAGGAGCAAAAAAAAAAAAAAGAAAGACCAGGAGCATGAAAAGGTGTGAAAAATGCGAGGAGCAAAAGAAAAAAAAAAGACCAGGAGCATGAAAAGGTGTGAAAAATGCGACGAGCATGAAAAGTCGTGAAAAATGCGAGGAGCATGAAGAGGTGTGAAAAATGCGAGGAGCATGAAAAGGTGTGAAAAATTCTAGGAGCAAAAAAAAAAAAAAAAAAAAAGACCAGGAGCATGAAAAGGTGTGAAAAATTCGAGGAGCAAAAAAAAAAAAAGAAAGACCAGGAGCATGAAAAGGTGTGAAAAATGCAATCAGCATGAAAAGGTGTGAAAAATGCGAGGAGCATGAAAAGTTGTGAAAAATGCAAGGAGCATGAAAAGGTGTGAAAAATGCGAGGAGCAAAAAAGAAAAAAAAAGAAAGAAAGAAAGACCAGGAGCATGAAAAGGTGTGAAAAATTCGAGGAGCAAAAAAAAAAAAAAAAAAAGAAAGACCAGGAGCATGAAAAGGTGTGAAAAATGCGAGGAGCAAAAAAAAAAAAAGAAAGACCAGGAGCATGAAAAGGTGTGAAAAATGCGAGGAGCAAAAAAAAAAAAAGAAAGACCAGGAGCATGAAAAGGTGTGAAAAATGCGAGGAGCAAAAAAAAAAAAAAAAAGACCAGGAGCATGAAAAGGTGTGAAAAATGCGAGGAGAAAAAAAAAAAAAAGACCAGGAGCATGAAAAGGTGTGAAAAATGCGAGGAGCAAAAAAAAAAAAAAAAAGACAGAAAGAAAGACCAGGAGCATGAAAAGGTGTGAAAAATGCGAGGAGCAAAAAAAAAAAAAAAGACCAGGAGCATGAAAAGGTGTGAAAAATGCGAGGAGAAAAAAAAAAAAAAAAAAAAGAAAGACCAGGAGCATGAAAAGGTGTGAAAAATGCGAGGAGAAAAAAAAAAAAAAAAAAAGACCAGGAGCATGAAAAGGTGTGAAAAATGCGAGGAGCAAAAAAAAAAAGAAAGACCAGGAGCATGAAAAGGTGTGAAAAATGCGAGGAGCAAAAAAAAAAAAAAAAAAGAAAGACCAGGAGCATGAAAAGGTGTGAAAAATGCGAGGCGCAAAAAAAAAAAAAGAAAGACCAGGAGCATGAAAACGTGTGAAAAATGCGAGGAGCAAAAAAAAAAAAAAAAAAAAAAAAAAACCAGGAACATGAAAAGGTGTGAAAAATGCGAGGAGCAAAAAAAAAAAAAGAAAGACCAGGAGCATGAAAAGGTGTGAAAAATGCGAGGAGCAAAAAAAAAAAAGAAAGACCAGGAGCATGAAAAGGTGTGAAAAATGCGAGGAGCAAAAAAAAAAAAAAAAGACCAGGAGCATGAAAAGGTGTGAAAAATGCGAGGAGCAAAAAAAAAAAAAAAAAGAGACCAGAAGCATGAAAAGGTGTGAAAAATGCGAGGAGCAAAAAAAAAAAAAAAAAGAAAAGAGACCAGGAGCATGAAAAGGTTTGAAAAATGCGAGGAGCAAAAAAAAAAAAAAAAAAAAAGAAAGACCAGGAGCATGAAAAGGTGTGAAAAATGCGAGGAGCAAAAGAAAAAAAAAAGAGCAGGAGCATGAAAAGATGTGAAAAATGCGAGGAGCAAAAAAAAAAAAAGAAAGACCAGGAGCATGAAAAGGTGTGAAAAATGCGACGAGCATGAAAAGTTGTGAAAAATGCGAGGAGCATGAAGAGGTGTGAAAAATGCGAGGAGCATGAAAAGGTGTGAAAAATGCGAGGAGCAAAAAAAAAAAAAAGAAAGAAAGACCAGGAGCATGAAAAGGTGTGAAAAATGCGAGGAGCAAAAAAAAAAAAAAGAAAGACCAGGAGCATGAAAACGTGTGAAAAATGCGAGGAGCAAAAAAAAAAAAAAAAGACCAGGAACAAGAAAAGGTGTGAAAAATGCGAGGAGCAAAAAAAAAAAAAGAAAGACCAGGAGCATGAAAAGGTGTGAAAAATGCGAGGAGCAAAAAAAAAAAAGAAAGACCAGGAGCATGAAAAGGTGTGAAAAATGCGAGGAGCAAAAAAAAAAAAAAAAAGACCAGGAGCATGAAAAGGTGTGAAAAATGCGAGGAGCAAAAAAAAAAAAAAAAAGAGACCAGAAGCATGAAAAGGTGTGAAAAATGCGAGGAGCAAAAAAAAAAAAAAGAAGAAAAGAGACCAGAAGCATGAAAAGGTTTGAAAAATGCGAGGAGCAAAAAAAAAAAAAAAGAAAGACCAGGAGCATGAAAAGGTGTGAAAAATGCGAGGAGCAAAAGAAAAAAAAAAGACCAGGAGCATGAAAAGGTGTGAAAAATGCGAGGAGCAAAAGAAAAAAAAGAAAGACCAGGAGCATGAAAAGGGGTGAAAAATGCGACGAGCATGAAAAGTTGTGAAAAATGCGAGGAGCATGAAGATGTGTGAAAAATGCGAGGAGCATGAAAAGATGTGAAAAATTCGAGGAGCAAAAAAAAAAAAAAGACCAGGAGCATGAAAAGGTGTGAAAAATGCGACGAGCATGAAAAGTTGTGAAAAATGCGAGGAGCATGAAGAGGTGTGAAAAATGCGAGGAGCATGAAAAGGTGTGAAAAATTCGAGGAGCAAAAAAAAAAAAAAAAAAAGACCAGGAGCATGAAAAGGTGTGAAAAATGCGAGGAGCAAAAAAAAAAAAAAAAAAAGACCAGGAGCATGAAAAGGTGTGAAAAAGGCGAGGAGCAAAAAAAAAAAAAAAAAAGAAAGACCAGGAGCATGAAAAGGTGTGAAAAATGCGAGGAGCAAAAGAAAAAAAAAAAAGAAAAGAGACCAGGAGCATGAAAAGGTTTGAAAAATGCGAGGAGCAAAAAAAAAAAAAAAAAAAAAGAAAGACCAGGAGCATGAAAAGGTGTGAAAAATGCGAGGAGCAAAAAAAAAAAAAAAGACCAGGAGCATGAAAAGATGTGAAAAATGCGAGGAGCAAAAAAAAAAAAAGAAAGACCAGGAGCATGAAAAGGTGTGAAAAATGCGACGAGCATGAAAAGTTGTGAAAAATGCGAGGAGCATGAAGAGGTGTGAAAAATGCGAGGAGCATGAAAAGGTGTGAAAAATGCGAGGAGCAAAAAAAAAAAAAAGAAAGAAAGACCAGGAGCATGAAAAGGTGTGAAAAATGCGAGGAGCAAAAAAAAAAAAAGAAAGACCAGGAGCATGAAAACGTGTGAAAAATGCGAGGAGCAAAAAAAAAAAAAAAAAAAAAAAGACCAGGAACATGAAAAGGTGTGAAAAATGCGAGGAGCAAAAAAAAAAAAAGAAAGACCAGGAGCATGAAAAGGTGTGAAAAATGCGAGGAGCAAAAAAAAAAAAGAAAGACCAGGAGCATGAAAAGGTGTGAAAAATGCGAGGAGCAAAAAAAAAAAAAAAAAGACCAGGAGCATGAAAAGGTGTGAAAAATGCGAGGAGCAAAAAAAAAAAAAAAAGAGACCAGAAGCATGAAAAGGTGTGAAAAATGCGAGGAGCAAAAAAAAAAAAAAGAAGAAAAGAGACCAGAAGCATGAAAAGGTTTGAAAAATGCGAGGAGCAAAAAAAAAAAAAAAGAAAGACCAGGAGCATGAAAAGGTGTGAAAAATGCGAGGAGCAAAAGAAAAAAAAAAGACCAGGAGCATGAAAAGGTGTGAAAAATGCGAGGAGCAAAAAAAAAAAAAGAAAGACCAGGAGCATGAAAAGGGGTGAAAAATGCGACGAGCATGAAAAGTTGTGAAAAATGCGAGGAGCATGAAGATGTGTGAAAAATGCGAGGAGCATGAAAAGATGTGAAAAATTCGAGGAGCAAAAAAAAAAAAAAGACCAGGAGCATGAAAAGGTGTGAAAAATGCGACGAGCATGAAAAGTTGTGAAAAATGCGAGGAGCATGAAGAGGTGTGAAAAATGCGAGGAGCATGAAAAGGTGTGAAAAATTCGAGGAGCAAAAAAAAAAAAAAAAAAGACCAGGAGCATGAAAAGGTGTGAAAAATGCGAGGAGCAAAAGAAAAAAAAAAGACCAGGAGCATGAAAAGGTGTGAAAAATGCGAGGAGCAAAAAAAAAAAAAGAAAGACCAGGAGCATGAAAAGGTGTGAAAAATGCGAGGAGCAAAAGAAAAAAAAAAGACCAGGAGCATGAAGAGGTGTGAAAAATGCGAGGAGCATGAAAAGGTGTGAAAAATGCAAGGAGCATGAAAAGGTGTGAAAAATGTGAGGAGCAAAAAAAAAAAAATAGAAAGAAAGACCAGGAGCATGAAAAGGTGTGAAAAATGCGAGGAGCAAAAAAAAAAAAAAGAAAGACCAGGAGCATGAAAAGGTGTGAAAAATGCGAGGAGCAAAAGAAAAAAAAAAGACCAGGAGCATGAAGAGGTGTGAAAAATGCGACGAGCATGAAAAGTCGTGAAAAATGCGAGGAGCATGAAGAGGTGTGAAAAATGCGAGGAGCAAAAAAAAAAAAAAGACCAGGAGCATGAAAAGGTGTGAAAAATGCGAGGAGCAAAAAAAAAAAAAAAAAGAGACCAGAAGCATGAAAAGGTGTGAAAAATGCGAGGAGCAAAAAAAAAAAAAAGAAGAAAAGAGACCAGAAGCATGAAAAGGTGTGAAAAATGCGAAGAGCAAAAAAAAAAAAAAAGAAAGACCAGGAGCATGAAAAGGTGTGAAAAATGCGAGGAGCAAAAGAAAAAAAAAAGACCAGGAGCATGAAAAGGTGTGAAAAATGCGACGAGCATGAAAAGTTGTGAAAAATGCGAGGAGCATGAAGAGGTGTGAAAAATGCGAGGAGCATGAAAAGGTGTGAAAAATTCGAGGAGCAAAAAAAAAAAAAAAAAAAGACCAGGAGCATGAAAAGGTGTGAAAAATGCGAGGAGCAAAAAAAAAAAAAAAAAAAAGAAAGACCAGGAGCATGAAAAGGTGTGAAAAATGCGAGGAGCAAAAGAAAAAAAAAAGACCAGGAGCATGAAAAGGTGTGAAAAATGCGAGGAGCAAAAAAAAAAAAAGAAAGACCAGGAGCATGAAAAGGTGTGAAAAATGCGAGGAGCAAAAGAAAAAAAAAAGACCAGGAGCATGAAGAGGTGTGAAAAATGCGAGGAGCATGAAAAGGTGTGAAAAATGCAAGGAGCATGAAAAGGTGTGAAAAATGTGAGGAGCAAAAAAAAAAAAATAGAAAGAAAGACCAGGAGCATGAAAAGGTGTGAAAAATGCGAGGAGCAAAAAAAAAAAAAAGAAAGACCAGGAGCATGAAAAGGTGTGAAAAATGCGAGGAGCAAAAGAAAAAAAAAAGACCAGGAGCATGAAAAGGTGTGAAAAATGCGACGAGCATGAAAAGTCGTGAAAAATGCGAGGAGCATGAAGAGGTGTGAAAAATGCGAGGAGCAAAAAAAAAAAAAAAAGACCAGGAGCATGAAAAGGTGTGAAAAATGCGAGGAGCAAAAAAAAAAAAAAAAGAGACCAGAAGCATGAAAAGGTTTGAAAAATGCGAGGAGCAAAAAAAAAAAAAAAGACCAGGAGCATGAAGAGGTGTGAAAAATGCGAGGAGCATGAAAAGGTGTGAAAAATGCAAGGAGCATGAAAAGGTGTGAAAAATGTGAGGAGCAAAAAAAAAAAAATAGAAAGAAAGACCAGGAGCATGAAAAGGTGTGAAAAATGCGAGGAGCAAAAAAAAAAAAAAGAAAGACCAGGAGCATGAAAAGGTGTGAAAAATGCGAGGAGCAAAAGAAAAAAAAAAGACCAGGAGCATGAAAAGGTGTGAAAAATGCGACGAGCATGAAAAGTCGTGAAAAATGCGAGGAGCATGAAGAGGTGTGAAAAATGCGAGGAGCATGAAAAGGTGTGAAAAATTCTAGGAGCAAAAAAAAAAAAAAAAAAAAAAGACCAGGAGCATGAAAAGGTGTGAAAAATTCGAGGAGCAAAAAAAAAAAAAGAAAGACCAGGAGCATGAAAAGGTGTGAAAAATGCAATCAGCATGAAAAGGTGTGAAAAATGCGAGGAGCATGAAAAGTTGTGAAAAATGCAAGGAGCATGAAAAGGTGTGAAAAATGCGAGGAGCAAAAAAGAAAAAAAAAGAAAGAAAGAAAGACCAGGAGCATGAAAAGGTGTGAAAAATTCGAGGAGCAAAAAAAAAAAAAAAAAAGAAAGACCAGGAGCATGAAAAGAAGTGAAAAATGCGAGGAGCAAAAAAAAAAAAAGAAAGACCAGGAGCATGAAAAGGTGTGAAAAATGCGAGGAGCAAAAAAAAAAAAAGAAAGAACAGGAGCATGAAAAGGTGTGAAAAAGGCGAGGAGCAAAAAAAAAAAAAAAAAGACCAGGAGCATGAAAAGGTGTGAAAAATGCGAGGAGAAAAAAAAAAAAAAGACCAGGAGCATGAAAAGGTGTGAAAAATGCGAGGAGCAAAAAAAAAAAAAAAAGACAGAAAGAAAGACCAGGAGCATGAAAAGGTGTGAAAAATGCGAGGAGCAAAAAAAAAAAAAAAGACCAGGAGCATGAAAAGGTGTGAAAAATGCGAGGAAAAAAAAAAAAAAAAGAAAGACCAGGAGCATGAAAAGGTGTGAAAAATGCGAGGAGAAAAAAAAAAAAAAAAAAAGACCAGGAGCATGAAAAGGTGTGAAAAATGCGAGGAGCAAAAAAAAAAAAAAAAGAAAGAAAGAAAGACCAGGAGCATGAAAAGGTGTGAAAAATGCGAGGAGCAAAAAAAAAAAAAAAAAAGAAAGACCAGGAGCATGAAAAGGTGTGAAAAATGCGAGGAGCAAAAAAAAAAAAAGAAAGACCAGGAGCATGAAAACGTGTGAAAAATGCGAGGAGCAAAAAAAAAAAAAAAAAAAAAAAAAAACCAGGAACATGAAAAGGTGTGAAAAATGCGAGGAGCAAAAAAAAAAAAAGAAAGACCAGGAGCATGAAAAGGTGTGAAAAATGCGAGGAGCAAAAAAAAAAAAGAAAGACCAGGAGCATGAAAAGGTGTGAAAAATGCGAGGAGCAAAAAAAAAAAAAAAAGACCAGGAGCATGAAAAGGTGTGAAAAATGCGAGGAGCAAAAAAAAAAAAAAAAAGAGACCAGAAGCATGAAAAGGTGTGAAAAATGCGAGGAGCAAAAAAAAAAAAAAAAAGAAAAGAGACCAGGAGCATGAAAAGGTTTGAAAAATGCGAGGAGCAAAAAAAAAAAAAAAAAAAAAGAAAGACCAGGAGCATGAAAAGGTGTGAAAAATGCGAGGAGCAAAAGAAAAAAAAAAGACCAGGAGCATGAAAAGATGTGAAAAATGCGAGGAGCAAAAAAAAAAAAAGAAAGACCAGGAGCATGAAAAGGTGTGAAAAATGCGACGAGCATGAAAAGTTGTGAAAAATGCGAGGAGCATGAAGAGGTGTGAAAAATGCGAGGAGCATGAAAAGGTGTGAAAAATGCGAGGAGCAAAAAAAAAAAAAAGAAAGAAAGACCAGGAGCATGAAAAGGTGTGAAAAATGCGAGGAGCAAAAAAAAAAAAAGAAAGACCAGGAGCATGAAAACGTGTGAAAAATGCGAGGAGCAAAAAAAAAAAAAAAAAGACCAGGAACATGAAAAGGTGTGAAAAATGCGAGGAGCAAAAAAAAAAAAAGAAAGACCAGGAGCATGAAAAGGTGTGAAAAATGCGAGGAGCAAAAAAAAAAAAGAAAGACCAGGAGCATGAAAAGGTGTGAAAAATGCGAGGAGCAAAAAAAAAAAAAAAAAGACCAGGAGCAGGAAAAGGTGTGAAAAATGCGAGGAGCAAAAAAAAAAAAAAAAAGAGACCAGAAGCATGAAAAGGTGTGAAAAATGCGAGGAGCAAAAAAAAAAAAAAGAAGAAAAGAGACCAGAAGCATGAAAAGGTTTGAAAAATGCGAGGAGCAAAAAAAAAAAAAAAAGAAAGACCAGGAGCATGAAAAGGTGTGAAAAATGCGAGGAGCAAAAGAAAAAAAAAAGACCAGGAGCATGAAAAGGTGTGAAAAATGCGAGGAGCAAAAGAAAAAAAAGAAAGACCAGGAGCATGAAAAGGGGTGAAAAATGCGACGAGCATGAAAAGTTGTGAAAAATGCGAGGAGCATGAAGATGTGTGAAAAATGCGAGGAGCATGAAAAGATGTGAAAAATTCGAGGAGCAAAAAAAAAAAAAAGACCAGGAGCATGAAAAGGTGTGAAAAATGCGACGAGCATGAAAAGTTGTGAAAAATGCGAGGAGCATGAAGAGGTGTGAAAAATGCGAGGAGCATGAAAAGGTGTGAAAAATTCGAGGAGCAAAAAAAAAAAAAAAAAAAGACCAGGAGCATGAAAAGGTGTGAAAAATGCGAGGAGCAAAAAAAAAAAAAAAAAAAAAGAAAGACCAGGAGCATGAAAAGGTGTGAAAAATGCGAGGAGCAAAAGAAAAAAAAAAGACCAGGAGCATGAAAAGATGTGAAAAATGCGAGGAGCAAAAAAAAAAAAAGAAAGACCAGGAGCATGAAAAGGTGTGAAAAATGCGACGAGCATGAAAAGTTGTGAAAAATGCGAGGAGCATGAAGAGGTGTGAAAAATGCGAGGAGCATGAAAAGGTGTGAAAAATGCGAGGAGCAAAAAAAAAAAAAAGAAAGAAAGACCAGGAGCATGAAAAGGTGTGAAAAATGCGAGGAGCAAAAAAAAAAAAAGAAAGACCAGGAGCATGAAAACGTGTGAAAAAAGCGAGGAGCAAAAAAAAAAAAAAAAAAAAAAAAACCAGGAACAAGAAAAGGTGTGAAAAATGCGAGGAGCAAAAAAAAAAAAAGAAAGACCAGGAGCATGAAAAGGTGTGAAAAATGCGAGGAGCAAAAAAAAAAAAGAAAGACCAGGAGCATGAAAAGGTGTGAAAAATGCGAGGAGCAAAAAAAAAAAAAAAAAGAGACCAGAAGCATGAAAAGGTGTGAAAAATGCGAGGAGCAAAAAAAAAAAAAAAAAGAGACCAGAAGCATGAAAAGGTGTGAAAAATGCGAGGAGCAAAAAAAAAAAAAAAAAGAAAAGAGACCAGGAGCATGAAAAGGTTTGAAAAATGCGAGGAGGAAAAAAAAAAAAAAAAAAAAAGAAAGACCAGGAGCATGAAAAGGTGTGAAAAATGCGAGGAGCAAAAGAAAAAAAAAAGACCAGGAGCATGAAAAGGGGTGAAAAATGCGACGAGCATGAAAAGTTGTGAAAAATGCGAGGAGCATGAAGAGGTGTGAAAAATGCGAGGAGCATGAAAAGGTGTGAAAAATGCGAGGAGCAAAAAAAAAAAAAAGAAAGAAAGACCAGGAGCATGAAAAGGTGTGAAAAATGCGAGGAGCAAAAAAAAAAAAAGAAAGACCAGGAGCATGAAAACGTGTGAAAAATGCGAGGAGCAAAAAAAAAAAAAAAAAGACCAGGAACATGAAAAGGTGTGAAAAATGCGAGGAGCAAAAAAAAAAAAAGAAAGACCAGGAGCATGAAAAGGTGTGAAAAATGCGAGGAGCAAAAAAAAAAAAGAAAGACCAGGAGCATGAAAAGGTGTGAAAAATGCGAGGAGCAAAAAAAAAAAAAAAAAGACCAGGAGCATGAAAAGGTGTGAAAAATGCGAGGAGCAAAAAAAAAAAAAAAAAGAGACCAGAAGCATGAAAAGGTGTGAAAAATGCGAGGAGCAAAAAAAAAAAAAAGAAGAAAAGAGACCAGAAGCATGAAAAGGTTTGAAAAATGCGAGGAGCAAAAAAAAAAAAAAAAGAAAGACCAGGAGCATGAAAAGGTGTGAAAAATGCGAGGAGCAAAAGAAAAAAAAAAGACCAGGAGCATGAAAAGGTGTGAAAAATGCGAGGAGCAAAAGAAAAAAAAGAAAGACCAGGAGCATGAAAAGGGGTGAAAAATGCGACGAGCATGAAAAGTTGTGAAAAATGCGAGGAGCATGAAGATGTGTGAAAAATGCGAGGAGCATGAAAAGATGTGAAAAATTCGAGGAGCAAAAAAAAAAAAAAGACCAGGAGCATGAAAAGGTGTGAAAAATGCGACGAGCATGAAAAGTTGTGAAAAATGCGAGGAGCATGAAGAGGTGTGAAAAATGCGAGGAGCATGAAAAGGTGTGAAAAATTCGAGGAGCAAAAAAAAAAAAAAAAAAAGACCAGGAGCATGAAAAGGTGTGAAAAATGCGAGGAGCAAAAAAAAAAAAAAAAAAAAAGAAAGACCAGGAGCATGAAAAGGTGTGAAAAATGCGAGGAGCAAAAGAAAAAAAAAAGACCAGGAGCATGAAAAGATGTGAAAAATGCGAGGAGCAAAAAAAAAAAAAGAAAGACCAGGAGCATGAAAAGGTGTGAAAAATGCGACGAGCATGAAAAGTTGTGAAAAATGCGAGGAGCATGAAGAGGTGTGAAAAATGCGAGGAGCATGAAAAGGTGTGAAAAATGCGAGGAGCAAAAAAAAAAAAAAGAAAGAAAGACCAGGAGCATGAAAAGGTGTGAAAAATGCGAGGAGCAAAAAAAAAAAAAGAAAGACCAGGAGCATGAAAACGTGTGAAAAATGCGAGGAGCAAAAAAAAAAAAAAAAAAAAAAAGACCAGGAACATGAAAAGGTGTGAAAAATGCGAGGAGCAAAAAAAAAAAAAGAAAGACCAGGAGCATGAAAAGGTGTGAAAAATGCGAGGAGCAAAAAAAAAAAAAGAAAGACCAGGAGCATGAAAACGTGTGAAAAATGCGAGGAGCAAAAAAAAAAAAAAAAGACCAGGAACAAGAAAAGGTGTGAAAAATGCGAGGAGCAAAAAAAAAAAAAGAAAGACCAGGAGCATGAAAAGGTGTGAAAAATGCGAGGAGCAAAAAAAAAAAAGAAAGACCAGGAGCATGAAAAGGTGTGAAAAATGCGAGGAGCAAAAAAAAAAAAAAAAAGACCAGGAGCATGAAAAGGTGTGAAAAATGCGAGGAGCAAAAAAAAAAAAAAAAAGAGACCAGAAGCATGAAAAGGTGTGAAAAATGCGAGGAGCAAAAAAAAAAAAAAGAAGAAAAGAGACCAGAAGCATGAAAAGGTTTGAAAAATGCGAGGAGCAAAAAAAAAAAAAAAGAAAGACCAGGAGCATGAAAAGGTGTGAAAAATGCGAGGAGCAAAAAAAAAAAAAAAGACCAGGAGCATGAAAAGGGGTGAAAAAGGGGAGGAGGAAAAGAAAAAAAAGAAAGACCAGGAGCATGAAAAGGGGTGAAAAATGCGACGAGCATGAAAAGTTGTGAAAAATGCGAGGAGCATGAAGATGTGTGAAAAATGCGAGGAGCATGAAAAGATGTGAAAAATTTGAGGAGCAAAAAAAAAAAAAAGACCAGGAGCATGAAAAGGTGTGAAAAATGCGACGAGCATGAAAAGTTGTGAAAAATGCGAGGAGCATGAAGAGGTGTGAAAAATGCGAGGAGCATGAAAAGGTGTGAAAAATTCGAGGAGCAAAAAAAAAAAAAAAAAAAGACCAGGAGCAAGAAAAGGTGTGAAAAATGCGACGAGCATGAAAAGTTGTGAAAAATGCGAGGAGCATGAAGAGGTGTGAAAAATGCGAGGAGCATGAAAAGGTGTGAAAAATTCGAGGAGCAAAAAAAAAAAAAAAAAAAGACCAGGAGCATGAAAAGGTGTGAAAAATGCGAGGAGCAAAAAAAAAAAAAAAAAAAGAAAGACCAGGAGCATGAAAAGGTGTGAAAAATGCGAGGAGCAAAAGAAAAAAAAAAAAGAAAAGAGACCAGGAGCATGAAAAGGTTTGAAAAATGCGAGGAGCAAAAAAAAAAAAAAAAAAAAAGAAAGACCAGGAGCATGAAAAGGTGTGAAAAATGCGAGGAGCAAAAGAAAAAAAAAAGACCAGGAGCATGAAAAGATGTGAAAAATGCGAGGAGCAAAAAAAAAAAAAGAAAGACCAGGAGCATGAAAAGGTGTGAAAAATGCGACGAGCATGAAAAGTTGTGAAAAATGCGAGGAGCATGAAGAGGTGTGAAAAATGCGAGGAGCATGAAAAGGTGTGAAAAATGCGAGGAGCAAAAAAAAAAAAAAGAAAGAAAGACCAGGAGCATGAAAAGGTGTGAAAAATGCGAGGAGCAAAAAAAAAAAAAGAAAGACCAGGAGCATGAAAACGTGTGAAAAATGCGAGGAGCAAAAAAAAAAAAAAAAAAAAAAAGACCAGGAACATGAAAAGGTGTGAAAAATGCGAGGAGCAAAAAAAAAAAAAGAAAGACCAGGAGCATGAAAAGGTGTGAAAAATGCGAGGAGCAAAAAAAAAAAAGAAAGACCAGGAGCATGAAAAGGTGTGAAAAATGCGAGGAGCAAAAAAAAAAAAAAAAAGACCAGGAGCATGAAAAGGTGTGAAAAATGCGAGGAGCAAAAAAAAAAAAAAAAGAGACCAGAAGCATGAAAAGGTGTGAAAAATGCGAGGAGCAAAAAAAAAAAAAAGAAGAAAAGAGACCAGAAGCATGAAAAGGTTTGAAAAATGCGAGGAGCAAAAAAAAAAAAAAAGAAAGACCAGGAGCATGAAAAGGTGTGAAAAATGCGAGGAGCAAAAGAAAAAAAAAAGACCAGGAGCATGAAAAGGTGTGAAAAATGCGAGGAGCAAAAAAAAAAAAAGAAAGACCAGGAGCATGAAAAGGGGTGAAAAATGCGACGAGCATGAAAAGTTGTGAAAAATGCGAGGAGCATGAAGATGTGTGAAAAATGCGAGGAGCATGAAAAGATGTGAAAAATTCGAGGAGCAAAAAAAAAAAAAAGACCAGGAGCATGAAAAGGTGTGAAAAATGCGACAAGCATGAAAAGTTGTGAAAAATGCGAGGAGAATGAAAAGGTGTGAAAAATGCGAGGAGCAAAAAAAAAAAAAAAAAGACCAGGAGCATGAAAAGGTGTGAAAAATGCGAGGAGCAAAAGAAAAAAAAAAGACCAGGAGCATGAAAAGGTGTGAAAAATGCGAGGAGCAAAAAAAAAAAAAGAAAGACCAGGAGCATGAAAAGGTGTGAAAAATGCGAGGAGCAAAAGAAAAAAAAAAGACCAGGAGCATGAAGAGGTGTGAAAAATGCGAGGAGCATGAAAAGGTGTGAAAAATGCAAGGAGCATGAAAAGGTGTGAAAAATGTGAGGAGCAAAAAAAAAAAAATAGAAAGAAAGACCAGGAGCATGAAAAGGTGTGAAAAATGCGAGGAGCAAAAAAAAAAAAAAGAAAGACCAGGAGCATGAAAAGGTGTGAAAAATGCGAGGAGCAAAAGAAAAAAAAAAGACCAGGAGCATGAAAAGGTGTGAAAAATGCGACGAGCATGAAAAGTCGTGAAAAATGCGAGGAGCATGAAGAGGTGTGAAAAATGCGAGGAGCAAAAGAAAAAAAAAAGACCAGGAGCATGAAAAGGTGTGAAAAATGCGAGGAGCAAAAAAAAAAAAAAAAAGAGACCAGAAGCATGAAAAGGTGTGAAAAATGCGAGGAGCAAAAAAAAAAAAAAGAAGAAAAGAGACCAGAAGCATGAAAAGGTTTGAAAAATGCGAGGAGCAAAAAAAAAAAAAAAGAAAGACCAGGAGCATGAAAAGGTGTGAAAAATGCGAGGAGCAAAAGAAAAAAAAAAGACCAGGAGCATGAAAAGGTGTGAAAAATGCGACGAGCATGAAAAGTTGTGAAAAATGCGAGGAGCATGAAGAGGTGTGAAAAATGCGAGGAGCATGAAAAGGTGTGAAAAATTCGAGGAGCAAAAAAAAAAAAAAAAAAAGACCAGGAGCATGAAAAGGTGTGAAAAATGCGAGGAGCAAAAAAAAAAAAAAAAAAAAAAGAAAGACCAGGAGCATGAAAAGGTGTGAAAAATGCGAGGAGAAAAAGAAAAAAAAAAGACCAGGAGCATGAAAAGGTGTGAAAAATGCGAGGAGCAAAAAAAAAAAAAGAAAGACCAGGAGCATGAAAAGGTGTGAAAAATGCGAGGAGCAAAAGAAAAAAAAAAGACCAGGAGCATGAAGAGGTGTGAAAAATGCGAGGAGCATGAAAAGGTGTGAAAAATGCAAGGAGCATGAAAAGGTGTGAAAAATGTGAGGAGCAAAAAAAAAAAAATAGAAAGAAAGACCAGGAGCATGAAAAGGTGTGAAAAATGCGAGGAGCAAAAAAAAAAAAAAGAAAGACCAGGAGCATGAAAAGGTGTGAAAAATGCGAGGAGCAAAAGAAAAAAAAAAGACCAGGAGCATGAAAAGGTGTGAAAAATGCGACGAGCATGAAAAGTCGTGAAAAATGCGAGGAGCATGAAGAGGTGTGAAAAATGCGAGGAGCAAAAAAAAAAAAAAAAGACCAGGAGCATGAAAAGGTGTGAAAAATGCGAGGAGCAAAAAAAAAAAAAAGAAGAAAAGAGACCAGAAGCATGAAAAGGTTTGAAAAATGCGAGGAGCAAAAAAAAAAAAAAAGACCAGGAGCATGAAGAGGTGTGAAAAATGCGAGGAGCATGAAAAGGTGTGAAAAATGCAAGGAGCATGAAAAGGTGTGAAAAATGTGAGGAGCAAAAAAAAAAAAATAGAAAGAAAGACCAGGAGCATGAAAAGGTGTGAAAAATGCGAGGAGCAAAAAAAAAAAAAAGAAAGACCAGGAGCATGAAAAGGTGTGAAAAATGCGAGGAGCAAAAGAAAAAAAAAAGACCAGGAGCATGAAAAGGTGTGAAAAATGCGACGAGCATGAAAAGTCGTGAAAAATGCGAGGAGCATGAAGAGGTGTGAAAAATGCGACGAGCATGAAAGGTCGTGAAAAATGCGAGGAGCATGAAGAGGTGTGAAAAATGCGAGGAGCAAAAAAAAAAAAAAAAGACCAGGAGCATGAAAAGGTGTGAAAAATGCGAGGAGCAAAAAAAAAAAAAAAAGAGACCAGAAGCATGAAAAGGTGTGAAAAATGCGAGGAGCAAAAAAAAAAAAAAGAAGAAAAGAGACCAGAAGCATGAAAAGGTTTGAAAAATGCGAGGAGCAAAAAAAAAAAAAAAGAAAGACCAGGAGCATGAAAAGGTGTGAAAAATGCGAGGAGCAAAAGAAAAAAAAAAGACCAGGAGCATGAAAAGGTGTGAAAAATGCGAGGAGCAAAAAAAAAAAAAGAAAGACCAGGAGCATGAAAAGGGGTGAAAAATGCGACGAGCATGAAAAGTTGTGAAAAATGCGAGGAGCATGAAGATGTGTGAAAAATGCGAGGAGCATGAAAAGATGTGAAAAATTCGAGGAGCAAAAAAAAAAAAAAGACCAGGAGCATGAAAAGGTGTGAAAAATGCGACGAGCATGAAAAGTTGTGAAAAATGCGAGGAGCATGAAGAGGTGTGAAAAATGCGAGGAGCATGAAAAGGTGTGAAAAATTCGAGGAGCAAAAAAAAAAAAAAAAAAACACCAGGAGCATGAAAAGGTGTGAAAAATGCGAGGAGCAAAAAAAAAAAAAAAAAAAAGAAAGACCAGGAGCATGAAAAGGTGTGAAAAATGCGAGGAGCAAAAGAAAAAAAAAAGACCAGGAGCATGAAAAGGTGTGAAAAATGCGAGGAGCAAAAAAAAAAAAAGAAAGACCAGGAGCATGAAAAGGTGTGAAAAATGCGAGGAGCAAAAGAAAAAAAAAAGACCAGGAGCATGAAGAGGTGTGAAAAATGCGAGGAGCATGAAAAGGTGTGAAAAATGCCAGGAGCATGAAAAGGTGTGAAAAATGTGAGGAGCAAAAAAAAAAAATAGAAAGAAAGACCAGGAGCATGAAAAGGTGTGAAAAATGCGAGGAGCAAAAAAAAAAAAAAGAAAGACCAGGAGCATGAAAAGGAGTGAAAAATGCGAGGAGCAAAAGAAAAAAAAAAGACCAGGAGCATGAAAAGGTGTGAAAAATGCGACGAGCATGAAAAGTCGTGAAAAATGCGAGGAGCATGAAGAGGTGTGAAAAATGCGAGGAGCATGAAAAGGTGTGAAAAATTCTAGGAGCAAAAAAAAAAAAAAAAAAAAAAGACCAGGAGCATGAAAAGGTGTGAAAAATTCGAGGAGCAAAAAAAAAAAAACAAAGACCAGGAGCATGAAAAGGTGTGAAAAATGCAATCAGCATGAAAAGGTGTGAAAAATGCGAGGAGCATGAAAAGTTGTGAAAAATGCAAGGAGCATGAAAAGGTGTGAAAAATGCGAGGAGCAAAAAAGAAAAAAAAAGAAAGAAAGAAAGACCAGGAGCATGAAAAGGTGTGAAAAATTCGAGGAGCAAAAAAAAAAAAAAAAAAGAAAGACCAGGAGCATGAAAAGGTGTGAAAAATGCGAGGAGCAAAAAAAAAAAAAGAAAGACCAGGAGCATGAAAAGGTGTGAAAAATGCGAGGAGCAAAAAAAAAAAAAGAAAGACCAGGAGCATGAAAAGGTGTGAAAAATGCGAGGAGCAAAAAAAAAAAAAAAAAGACCAGGAGCATGAAAAGGTGTGAAAAATGCGAGGAGAAAAAAAAAAAAAAGACCAGGAGCATGAAAAGGTGTGAAAAATGCGAGGAGCAAAAAAAAAAAAAAAAGACAGAAAGAAAGACCAGGAGCATGAAAAGGTGTGAAAAATGCGAGGAGCAAAAAAAAAAAAAAAGACCAGGAGCATGAAAAGGTGTGAAAAATGCGAGGAAAAAAAAAAAAAAAGAAAGACCAGGAGCATGAAAAGGTGTGAAAAATGCGAGGAGAAAAAAAAAAAAAAAAAAAGACCAGGAGCATGAAAAGGTGTGAAAAATGCGAGGAGCAAAAAAAAAAAAAAAAGAAAGAAAGAAAGACCAGGAGCATGAAAAGGTGTGAAAAATGCGAGGAGCAAAAAAAAAAAAAAAAAAAGAAAGACCAGGAGCATGAAAAGGTGTGAAAAATGCGAGGAGCAAAAAAAAAAAAAGAAAGACCAGGAGCATGAAAACGTGTGAAAAATGCGAGGAGCAAAAAAAAAAAAAAAAAAAAAAAAAAACCAGGAACATGAAAAGGTGTGAAAAATGCGAGGAGCAAAAAAAAAAAAAGAAAGACCAGGAGCATGAAAAGGTGTGAAAAATGCGAGGAGCAAAAGAAAAAAAAAAGACCAGGAGCATGAAGAGGTGTGAAAAATGCGAGGAGCATGAAAAGGTGTGAAAAATGCAAGGAGCATGAAAAGGTGTGAAAAATGTGAGGAGCAAAAAAAAAAAAATAGAAAGAAAGACCAGGAGCATGAAAAGGTGTGAAAAATGCGAGGAGCAAAAAAAAAAAAAAGAAAGACCAGGAGCATGAAAAGGTGTGAAAAATGCGAGGAGCAAAAGAAAAAAAAAAGACCAGGAGCATGAAAAGGTGTGAAAAATGCGACGAGCATGAAAAGTCGTGAAAAATGCGAGGAGCATGAAGAGGTGTGAAAAATGCGAGGAGCAAAAAAAAAAAAAAAGACCAGGAGCATGAAAAGGTGTGAAAAATGCGAGGAGCAAAAAAAAAAAAAAAAGAGACCAGAAGCATGAAAAGGTGTGAAAAATGCGAGGAGCAAAAAAAAAAAAAAGAAGAAAAGAGACCAGAAGCATGAAAAGGTTTGAAAAATGCGAGGAGCAAAAAAAAAAAAAAAGAAAGACCAGGAGCATGAAAAGGTGTGAAAAATGCGAGGAGCAAAAGAAAAAAAAAAGACCAGGAGCATGAAAAGGTGTGAAAAATGCGACGAGCATGAAAAGTTGTGAAAAATGCGAGGAGCATGAAGAGGTGTGAAAAATGCGAGGAGCATGAAAAGGTGTGAAAAATTCGAGGAGCAAAAAAAAAAAAAAAAAAAGACCAGGAGCATGAAAAGGTGTGAAAAATGCGAGGAGCAAAAAAAAAAAAAAAAAAAAAGAAAGACCAGGAGCATGAAAAGGTGTGAAAAATGCGAGGAGCAAAAGAAAAAAAAAAGACCAGGAGCATGAAAAGGTGTGAAAAATGCGAGGAGCAAAAAAAAAAAAAGAAAGACCAGGAGCATGAAAAGGTGTGAAAAATGCGAGGAGCAAAAGAAAAAAAAAAGACCAGGAGCATGAAGAGGTGTGAAAAATGCGAGGAGCATGAAAAGGTGTGAAAAATGCAAGGAGCATGAAAAGGTGTGAAAAATGTGAGGAGCAAAAAAAAAAAAATAGAAAGAAAGACCAGGAGCATGAAAAGGTGTGAAAAATGCGAGGAGCAAAAAAAAAAAAAAGAAAGACCAGGAGCATGAAAAGGTGTGAAAAATGCGAGGAGCAAAAGAAAAAAAAAAGACCAGGAGCATGAAAAGGTGTGAAAAATGCGACGAGCATGAAAAGTCGTGAAAAATGCGAGGAGCATGAAGAGGTGTGAAAAATGCGAGGAGCAAAAAAAAAAAAAAAAGACCAGGAGCATGAAAAGGTGTGAAAAATGCGAGGAGCAAAAAAAAAAAAAAAAAGAGACCAGAAGCATGAAAAGGTGTGAAAAATGCGAGGAGCAAAAAAAAAAAAAAGAAGAAAAGAGACCAGAAGCATGAAAAGGTTTGAAAAATGCGAGGAGCAAAAAAAAAAAAAAAGACCAGGAGCATGAAGAGGTGTGAAAAATGCGAGGAGCATGAAAAGGTGTGAAAAATGCAAGGAGCATGAAAAGGTGTGAAAAATGTGAGGAGCAAAAAAAAAAAAATAGAAAGAAAGACCAGGAGCATGAAAAGGTGTGAAAAATGCGAGGAGCAAAAAAAAAAAAAAGAAAGACCAGGAGCATGAAAAGGTGTGAAAAATGCGAGGAGCAAAAGAAAAAAAAAAGACCAGGAGCATGAAAAGGTGTGAAAAATGCGACGAGCATGAAAAGTCGTGAAAAATGCGAGGAGCATGAAGAGGTGTGAAAAATGCGACGAGCATGAAAAGTCGTGAAAAATGCGAGGAGCATGAAGAGGTGTGAAAAATGCGAGGAGCAAAAAAAAAAAAAAAGACCAGGAGCATGAAAAGGTGTGAAAAATGCGAGGAGCAAAAAAAAAAAAAAAAGAGACCAGAAGCATGAAAAGGTGTGAAAAATGCGAGGAGCAAAAAAAAAAAAAAGAAGAAAAGAGACCAGAAGCATGAAAAGGTTTGAAAAATGCGAGGAGCAAAAAAAAAAAAAAAGAAAGACCAGGAGCATGAAAAGGTGTGAAAAATGCGAGGAGCAAAAGAAAAAAAAAAGACCAGGAGCATGAAAAGGTGTGAAAAATGCGAGGAGCAAAAAAAAAAAAAGAAAGACCAGGAGCATGAAAAGGGGTGAAAAATGCGACGAGCATGAAAAGTTGTGAAAAATGCGAGGAGCATGAAGATGTGTGAAAAATGCGAGGAGCATGAAAAGATGTGAAAAATTCGAGGAGCAAAAAAAAAAAAAAGACCAGGAGCATGAAAAGGTGTGAAAAATGCGACGAGCATGAAAAGTTGTGAAAAATGCGAGGAGCATGAAGAGGTGTGAAAAATGCGAGGAGCATGAAAAGGTGTGAAAAATTCGAGGAGCAAAAAAAAAAAAAAAAAAACACCAGGAGCATGAAAAGGTGTGAAAAATGCGAGGAGCAAAAAAAAAAAAAAAAAAAAGAAAGACCAGGAGCATGAAAAGGTGTGAAAAATGCGAGGAGCAAAAGAAAAAAAAAAGACCAGGAGCATGAAAAGGTGTGAAAAATGCGAGGAGCAAAAAAAAAAAAAGAAAGACCAGGAGCATGAAAAGGTGTGAAAAATGCGAGGAGCAAAAGAAAAAAAAAAGACCAGGAGCATGAAGAGGTGTGAAAAATGCGAGGAGCATGAAAAGGTGTGAAAAATGCAAGGAGCATGAAAAGGTGTGAAAAATGTGAGGAGCAAAAAAAAAAAAATAGAAAGAAAGACCAGGAGCATGAAAAGGTGTGAAAAATGCGAGGAGCAAAAAAAAAAAAAAGAAAGACCAGGAGCATGAAAAGGTGTGAAAAATGCGAGGAGCAAAAGAAAAAAAAAAGACCAGGAGCATGAAAAGGTGTGAAAAATGCGACGAGCATGAAAAGTCGTGAAAAATGCGAGGAGCATGAAGAGGTGTGAAAAATGCGAGGAGCATGAAAAGGTGTGAAAAATTCTAGGAGCAAAAAAAAAAAAAAAAAAAAAAGACCAGGAGCATGAAAAGGTGTGAAAAATTCGAGGAGCAAAAAAAAAAAAACAAAGACCAGGAGCATGAAAAGGTGTGAAAAATGCAATCAGCATGAAAAGGTGTGAAAAATGCGAGGAGCATGAAAAGTTGTGAAAAATGCAAGGAGCATGAAAAGGTGTGAAAAATGCGAGGAGCAAAAAAGAAAAAAAAAGAAAGAAAGAAAGACCAGGAGCATGAAAAGGTGTGAAAAATTCGAGGAGCAAAAAAAAAAAAAAAAAAGAAAGACCAGGAGCATGAAAAGGTGTGAAAAATGCGAGGAGCATGAAAAGTTGTGAAAAATGCGAGGAGCATGAAGAGGTGTGAAAAATGCGAGGAGCATGAAAAGGTGTGAAAAATTCGAGGAGCAAAAAAAAAAAAAAAAAAACACCAGGAGCATGAAAAGGTGTGAAAAATGCGAGGAGCAAAAAAAAAAAAAAAAAAAAGAAAGACCAGGAGCATGAAAAGGTGTGAAAAATGCGAGGAGCAAAAGAAAAAAAAAAGACCAGGAGCATGAAAAGGTGTGAAAAATGCGAGGAGCAAAAAAAAAAAAAGAAAGACCAGGAGCATGAAAAGGTGTGAAAAATGCGAGGAGCAAAAGAAAAAAAAAAGACCAGGAGCATGAAGAGGTGTGAAAAATGCGAGGAGCATGAAAAGGTGTGAAAAATGCAAGGAGCATGAAAAGGTGTGAAAAATGTGAGGAGCAAAAAAAAAAAAATAGAAAGAAAGACCAGGAGCATGAAAAGGTGTGAAAAATGCGAGGAGCAAAAAAAAAAAAAAGAAAGACCAGGAGCATGAAAAGGTGTGAAAAATGCGAGGAGCAAAAGAAAAAAAAAAGACCAGGAGCATGAAAAGGTGTGAAAAATGCGACGAGCATGAAAAGTCGTGAAAAATGCGAGGAGCATGAAGAGGTGTGAAAAATGCGAGGAGCATGAAAAGGTGTGAAAAATTCTAGGAGCAAAAAAAAAAAAAAAAAAAAAAGACCAGGAGCATGAAAAGGTGTGAAAAATTCGAGGAGCAAAAAAAAAAAAACAAAGACCAGGAGCATGAAAAGGTGTGAAAAATGCAATCAGCATGAAAAGGTGTGAAAAATGCGAGGAGCATGAAAAGTTGTGAAAAATGCAAGGAGCATGAAAAGGTGTGAAAAATGCGAGGAGCAAAAAAGAAAAAAAAAGAAAGAAAGAAAGACCAGGAGCATGAAAAGGTGTGAAAAATTCGAGGAGCAAAAAAAAAAAAAAAAAAGAAAGACCAGGAGCATGAAAAGGTGTGAAAAATGCGAGGAGCAAAAAAAAAAAAAGAAAGACCAGGAGCATGAAAAGGTGTGAAAAATGCGAGGAGCAAAAAAAAAAAAAGAAAGACCAGGAGCATGAAAAGGTGTGAAAAATGCGAGGAGCAAAAAAAAAAAAAAAAAGACCAGGAGCATGAAAAGGTGTGAAAAATGCGAGGAGAAAAAAAAAAAAAAGACCAGGAGCATGAAAAGGTGTGAAAAATGCGAGGAGCAAAAAAAAAAAAAAAAGACAGAAAGAAAGACCAGGAGCATGAAAAGGTGTGAAAAATGCGAGGAGCAAAAAAAAAAAAAAAGACCAGGAGCATGAAAAGGTGTGAAAAATGCGAGGAAAAAAAAAAAAAAAGAAAGACCAGGAGCATGAAAAGGTGTGAAAAATGCGAGGAGAAAAAAAAAAAAAAAAAAAGACCAGGAGCATGAAAAGGTGTGAAAAATGCGAGGAGCAAAAAAAAAAAAAAAAGAAAGAAAGAAAGACCAGGAGCATGAAAAGGTGTGAAAAATGCGAGGAGCAAAAAAAAAAAAAAAAAAAGAAAGACCAGGAGCATGAAAAGGTGTGAAAAATGCGAGGAGCAAAAAAAAAAAAAGAAAGACCAGGAGCATGAAAACGTGTGAAAAATGCGAGGAGCAAAAAAAAAAAAAAAAAAAAAAAAAAAACCAGGAACATGAAAAGGTGGGAAAAATGCGAGGAGAAAAAAAAAAAAAAGAAAGACCAGGAGCATGAAAAGGTGTGAAAAATGCGAGGAGCAAAAGAAAAAAAAAAGACCAGGAGCATGAAGAGGTGTGAAAAATGCGAGGAGCATGAAAAGGTGTGAAAAATGCAAGGAGCATGAAAAGGTGTGAAAAATGTGAGGAGCAAAAAAAAAAAAATAGAAAGAAAGACCAGGAGCATGAAAAGGTGTGAAAAATGCGAGGAGCAAAAAAAAAAAAAAGAAAGACCAGGAGCATGAAAAGGTGTGAAAAATGCGAGGAGCAAAAGAAAAAAAAAAGACCAGGAGCATGAAAAGGTGTGAAAAATGCGACGAGCATGAAAAGTCGTGAAAAATGCGAGGAGCATGAAGAGGTGTGAAAAATGCGAGGAGCAAAAAAAAAAAAAAAGACCAGGAGCATGAAAAGGTGTGAAAAATGCGAGGAGCAAAAAAAAAAAAAAAAGAGACCAGAAGCATGAAAAGGTGTGAAAAATGCGAGGAGCAAAAAAAAAAAAAAGAAGAAAAGAGACCAGAAGCATGAAAAGGTTTGAAAAATGCGAGGAGCAAAAAAAAAAAAAAAGAAAGACCAGGAGCATGAAAAGGTGTGAAAAATGCGAGGAGCAAAAGAAAAAAAAAAGACCAGGAGCATGAAAAGGTGTGAAAAATGCGACGAGCATGAAAAGTTGTGAAAAATGCGAGGAGCATGAAGAGGTGTGAAAAATGCGAGGAGCATGAAAAGGTGTGAAAAATTCGAGGAGCAAAAAAAAAAAAAAAAAAAGACCAGGAGCATGAAAAGGTGTGAAAAATGCGAGGAGCAAAAAAAAAAAAAAAAAAAAAGAAAGACCAGGAGCATGAAAAGGTGTGAAAAATGCGAGGAGCAAAAGAAAAAAAAAAGACCAGGAGCATGAAAAGGTGTGAAAAATGCGAGGAGCAAAAAAAAAAAAAGAAAGACCAGGAGCATGAAAAGGTGTGAAAAATGCGAGGAGCAAAAGAAAAAAAAAAGACCAGGAGCATGAAGAGGTGTGAAAAATGCGAGGAGCATGAAAAGGTGTGAAAAATGCAAGGAGCATGAAAAGGTGTGAAAAATGTGAGGAGCAAAAAAAAAAAAATAGAAAGAAAGACCAGGAGCATGAAAAGGTGTGAAAAATGCGAGGAGCAAAAAAAAAAAAAAGAAAGACCAGGAGCATGAAAAGGTCTGAAAAATGCGAGGAGCAAAAGAAAAAAAAAAGACCAGGAGCATGAAAAGGTGTGAAAAATGCGACGAGCATGAAAAGTCGTGAAAAATGCGAGGAGCATGAAGAGGTGTGAAAAATGCGAGGAGCAAAAAAAAAAAAAAAAGACCAGGAGCATGAAAAGGTGTGAAAAATGCGAGGAGCAAAAAAAAAAAAAAAAAGAGACCAGAAGCATGAAAAGGTGTGAAAAATGCGAGGAGCAAAAAAAAAAAAAAGAAGAAAAGAGACCAGAAGCATGAAAAGGTTTGAAAAATGCGAGGAGCAAAAAAAAAAAAAAAGACCAGGAGCATGAAGAGGTGTGAAAAATGCGAGGAGCATGAAAAGGTGTGAAAAATGCAAGGAGCATGAAAAGGTGTGAAAAATGTGAGGAGCAAAAAAAAAAAAATAGAAAGAAAGACCAGGAGCATGAAAAGGTGTGAAAAATGCGAGGAGCAAAAAAAAAAAAAAGAAAGACCAGGAGCATGAAAAGGTGTGAAAAATGCGAGGAGCAAAAGAAAAAAAAAAGACCAGGAGCATGAAAAGGTGTGAAAAATGCGACGAGCATGAAAAGTCGTGAAAAATGCGAGGAGCATGAAGAGGTGTGAAAAATGCGACGAGCATGAAAAGTCGTGAAAAATGCGAGGAGCATGAAGAGGTGTGAAAAATGCGAGGAGCAAAAAAAAAAAAAAAGACCAGGAGCATGAAAAGGTGTGAAAAATGCGAGGAGCAAAAAAAAAAAAAAAAGAGACCAGAAGCATGAAAAGGTGTGAAAAATGCGAGGAGCAAAAAAAAAAAAAAGAAGAAAAGAGACCAGAAGCATGAAAAGGTTTGAAAAATGCGAGGAGCAAAAAAAAAAAAAAAGAAAGACCAGGAGCATGAAAAGGTGTGAAAAATGCGAGGAGCAAAAGAAAAAAAAAAGACCAGGAGCATGAAAAGGTGTGAAAAATGCGAGGAGCAAAAAAAAAAAAAGAAAGACCAGGAGCATGAAAAGGGGTGAAAAATGCGACGAGCATGAAAAGTTGTGAAAAATGCGAGGAGCATGAAGATGTGTGAAAAATGCGAGGAGCATGAAAAGATGTGAAAAATTCGAGGAGCAAAAAAAAAAAAAAGACCAGGAGCATGAAAAGGTGTGAAAAATGCGACGAGCATGAAAAGTTGTGAAAAATGCGAGGAGCATGAAGAGGTGTGAAAAATGCGAGGAGCATGAAAAGGTGTGAAAAATTCGAGGAGCAAAAAAAAAAAAAAAAAAACACCAGGAGCATGAAAAGGTGTGAAAAATGCGAGGAGCAAAAAAAAAAAAAAAAAAAAGAAAGACCAGGAGCATGAAAAGGTGTGAAAAATGCGAGGAGCAAAAGAAAAAAAAAAGACCAGGAGCATGAAAAGGTGTGAAAAATGCGAGGAGCAAAAAAAAAAAAAGAAAGACCAGGAGCATGAAAAGGTGTGAAAAATGCGAGGAGCAAAAGAAAAAAAAAAGACCAGGAGCATGAAGAGGTGTGAAAAATGCGAGGAGCATGAAAAGGTGTGAAAAATGCAAGGAGCATGAAAAGGTGTGAAAAATGTGAGGAGCAAAAAAAAAAAAATAGAAAGAAAGACCAGGAGCATGAAAAGGTGTGAAAAATGCGAGGAGCAAAAAAAAAAAAAAGAAAGACCAGGAGCATGAAAAGGTGTGAAAAATGCGAGGAGCAAAAGAAAAAAAAAAGACCAGGAGCATGAAAAGGTGTGAAAAATGCGACGAGCATGAAAAGTCGTGAAAAATGCGAGGAGCATGAAGAGGTGTGAAAAATGCGAGGAGCATGAAAAGGTGTGAAAAATTCTAGGAGCAAAAAAAAAAAAAAAAAAAAAAGACCAGGAGCATGAAAAGGTGTGAAAAATTCGAGGAGCAAAAAAAAAAAAACAAAGACCAGGAGCATGAAAAGGTGTGAAAAATGCAATCAGCATGAAAAGGTGTGAAAAATGCGAGGAGCATGAAAAGTTGTGAAAAATGCAAGGAGCATGAAAAGGTGTGAAAAATGCGAGGAGCAAAAAAGAAAAAAAAAGAAAGAAAGAAAGACCAGGAGCATGAAAAGGTGTGAAAAATTCGAGGAGCAAAAAAAAAAAAAAAAAAGAAAGACCAGGAGCATGAAAAGGTGTGAAAAATGCGAGGAGCAAAAAAAAAAAAAGAAAGACCAGGAGCATGAAAAGGTGTGAAAAATGCGAGGAGCAAAAAAAAAAAAAGAAAGACCAGGAGCATGAAAAGGTGTGAAAAATGCGAGGAGCAAAAAAAAAAAAAAAAAGACCAGGAGCATGAAAAGGTGTGAAAAATGCGAGGAGAAAAAAAAAAAAAAGACCAGGAGCATGAAAAGGTGTGAAAAATGCGAGGAGCAAAAAAAAAAAAAAAAAGACAGAAAGAAAGACCAGGAGCATGAAAAGGTGTGAAAAATGCGAGGAGCAAAAAAAAAAAAAAAGACCAGGAGCATGAAAAGGTGTGAAAAATGCGAGGAAAAAAAAAAAAAAAGAAAGACCAGGAGCATGAAAAGGTGTGAAAAATGCGAGGAGAAAAAAAAAAAAAAAAAAAGACCAGGAGCATGAAAAGGTGTGAAAAATGCGAGGAGCAAAAAAAAAAAAAAAAGAAAGAAAGAAAGACCAGGAGCATGAAAAGGTGTGAAAAATGCGAGGAGCAAAAAAAAAAAAAAAAAAGAAAGACCAGGAGCATGAAAAGGTGTGAAAAATGCGAGGAGCAAAAAAAAAAAAAGAAAGACCAGGAGCATGAAAACGTGTGAAAAATGCGAGGAGCAAAAAAAAAAAAAAAAAAAAAAAAAAACCAGGAACATGAAAAGGTGTGAAAAATGCGAGGAGCAAAAAAAAAAAAAGAAAGACCAGGAGCATGAAAAGGTGTGAAAAATGCGAGGAGCAAAAAAAAAAAAGAAAGACCAGGAGCATGAAAAGGTGTGAAAAATGCGAGGAGCAAAAAAAAAAAAAAAAGACCAGGAGCATGAAAAGGTGTGAAAAATGCGAGGAGCAAAAAAAAAAAAAAAAAGAGACCAGAAGCATGAAAAGGTGTGAAAAATGCGAGGAGCAAAAAAAAAAAAAAAAAGAAAAGAGACCAGGAGCATGAAAAGGTTTGAAAAATGCGAGGAGCAAAAAAAAAAAAAAAAAAAAGAAAGACCAGGAGCATGAAAAGGTGTGAAAAATGCGAGGAGCAAAAGAAAAAAAAAAGACCAGGAGCATGAAAAGATGTGAAAAATGCGAGGAGCAAAAAAAAAAAAAGAAAGACCAGGAACATGAAAAGGTGTGAAAAATGCGACGAGCATGAAAAGTTGTGAAAAATGCGAGGAGCATGAAGAGGTGTGAAAAATGCGAGGAGCATGAAAAGGTGTGAAAAATGCGAGGAGCAAAAAAAAAAAAAAGAAAGAAAGACCAGGAGCATGAAAAGGTGTGAAAAATGCGAGGAGCAAAAAAAAAAAAAGAAAGACCAGGAGCATGAAAACGTGTGAAAAATGCAAGGAGCAAAAAAAAAAAAAAAAAAAAAAAAGACCAGGAACATGAAAAGGTGTGAAAAATGCGAGGAGCAAAAAAAAAAAAAGAAAGACCAGGAGCATGAAAAGGTGTGAAAAATGCGAGGAGCAAAAAAAAAAAAGAAAGACCAGGAGCATGAAAAGGTGTGAAAAATGCGAGGAGCAAAAAAAAAAAAAAAAAGACCAGGAGCATGAAAAGGTGTGAAAAATGCGAGGAGCAAAAAAAAAAAAAAAAAGAGACCAGAAGCATGAAAAGGTGTGAAAAATGCGAGGAGCAAAAAAAAAAAAAAGAAGAAAAGAGACCAGAAGCATGAAAAGGTTTGAAAAATGCGAGGAGCAAAAAAAAAAAAAAAGAAAGACCAGGAGCATGAAAAGGTGTGAAAAATGCGAGGAGCAAAAGAAAAAAAAAAGACCAGGAGCATGAAAAGGTGTGAAAAATGCGAGGAGCAAAAGAAAAAAAAGAAAGACCAGGAGCATGAAAAGGGGTGAAAAATGCGACGAGCATGAAAAGTTGTGAAAAATGCGAGGAGCATGAAGATGTGTGAAAAATGCGAGGAGCATGAAAAGATGTGAAAAATTCGAGGAGCAAAAAAAAAAAAAAGACCAGGAGCATGAAAAGGTGTGAAAAATGCGACGAGCATGAAAAGTTGTGAAAAATGCGAGGAGCATGAAGAGGTGTGAAAAATGCGAGGAGCATGAAAAGGTGTGAAAAATTCGAGGAGCAAAAAAAAAAAAAAAAAAAGACCAGGAGCATGAAAAGGTGTGAAAAATGCGAGGAGCAAAAAAAAAAAAAAAAAAAAAAGAAAGACCAGGAGCATGAAAAGGTGTGAAAAATGCGAGGAGCAAAAGAAAAAAAAAAAAGAAAAGAGACCAGGAGCATGAAAAGGTTTGAAAAATGCGAGGAGCAAAAAAAAAAAAAAGAAAGACCAGGAGCATGAAAAGGTGTGAAAAATGCGAGGAGCAAAAGAAAAAAAAAAGACCAGGAGCATGAAAAGATGTGAAAAATGCGAGGAGCAAAAAAAAAAAAAGAAAGACCAGGAGCATGAAAAGGTGTGAAAAATGCGACGAGCATGAAAAGTTGTGAAAAATGCGAGGAGCATGAAGAGGTGTGAAAAATGCGAGGAGCATGAAAAGGTGTGAAAAATGCGAGGAGCAAAAAAAAAAAAAGAAAGAAAGACCAGGAGCATGAAAAGGTGTGAAAAATGCGAGGAGCAAAAAAAAAAAAAAAAAGACCAGGAGCATGAAAACGTGTGAAAAATGCGAGGAGCAAAAAAAAAAAAAAAAAAAAAAAAAAGACCAGGAACATGAAAAGGTGTGAAAAATGCGAGGAGCAAAAAAAAAAAAAGAAAGACCAGGAGCATGAAAAGGTGTGAAAAATGCGAGGAGCAAAAAAAAAAAAGAAAGACCAGGAGCATGAAAAGGTGTGAAAAATGCGAGGAGCAAAAAAAAAAAAAAAAGACCAGGAGCATGAAAAGGTGTGAAAAATGCGAGGAGCAAAAAAAAAAAAAAAAAAAAAGAAAGACCAGGAGCATGAAAAGGTGTGAAAAATGCGAGGAGCAAAAGAAAAAAAAAAAAAGAAAAGAGACCAGGAGCATGAAAAGGTTTGAAAAATGCGAGGAGCAAAAAAAAAAAAAAAGAAAGACCAGGAGCATGAAAAGGTGTGAAAAATGCGAGGAGCAAAAGAAAAAAAAAAGACCAGGAGCATGAAAAGATGTGAAAAATGCGAGGAGCAAAAAAAAAAAAAGAAAGACCAGGAGCATGAAAAGGTGTGAAAAATGCGACGAGCATGAAAAGTTGTGAAAAATGCGAGGAGCATGAAGAGGTGTGAAAAATGCGAGGAGCATGAAAAGGTGTGAAAAATGCGAGGAGCAAAAAAAAAAAAAGAAAGAAAGACCAGGAGCATGAAAAGGTGTGAAAAATGCGAGGAGCAAAAAAAAAAAAAGAAAGACCAGGAGCATGAAAACGTGTGAAAAATGCGAGGAGCAAAAAAAAAAAAAAAAAAAAAAAAAAGACCAGGAACATGAAAAGGTGTGAAAAATGCGAGGAGCAAAAAAAAAAAAAGAAAGACCAGGAGCATGAAAAGGTGTGAAAAATGCGAGGAGCAAAAAAAAAAAAGAAAGACCAGGAGCATGAAAAGGTGTGAAAAATGCGAGGAGCAAAAAAAAAAAAAAAAGACCAGGAGCATGAAAAGGTGTGAAAAATGCGAGGAGCAAAAAAAAAAAAAAAAGAGACCAGAAGCATGAAAAGGTGTGAAAAATGCGAGGAGCAAAAAAAAAAAAAAAGAAGAAAAGAGACCAGAAGCATGAAAAGGTTTGAAAAATGCGAGGAGCAAAAGAAAAAAAAAAGACCAGGAGCATGAAAAGGTGTGAAAAATGCGACGAGCATGAAAAGTCGTGAAAAATGCGAGGAGCATGAAGAGGTGTGAAAAATGCGAGGAGCATGAAAAGGTGTGAAAAATTCTAGGAGCAAAAAAAAAAAAAAAGACCAGGAGCATGAAAAGGTGTGAAAAATTCGAGGAGCAAAAAAAAAAAAACAAAGACCAGGAGCATGAAAAGGTGTGAAAAATGCAATCAGCATGAAAAGGTGTGAAAAATGCGAGGAGCATGAAAAGTTGTGAAAAATGCAAGGAGCATGAAAAGGTGTGAAAAATGCGAGGAGCAAAAAAGAAAAAAAAAGAAAGAAAGAAAGACCAGGAGCATGAAAAGGTGTGAAAAATTCGAGGAGCAAAAAAAAAAAAAAAAAAGAAAGACCAGGAGCATGAAAAGGTGTGAAAAATGCGAGGAGCAAAAAAAAAAAAAGAAAGACCAGGAGCATGAAAAGGTGTGAAAAATGCGAGGAGCAAAAAAAAAAAAAGAAAGACCAGGAGCATGAAAAGGTGTGAAAAATGCGAGGAGCAAAAAAAAAAAAAAAAAGACCAGGAGCATGAAAAGGTGTGAAAAATGCGAGGAGAAAAAAAAAAAAAAGACCAGGAGCATGAAAAGGTGTGAAAAATGCGAGGAGCAAAAAAAAAAAAAAAAGACAGAAAGAAAGACCAGGAGCATGAAAAGGTGTGAAAAATGCGAGGAGCAAAAAAAAAAAAAAAGACCAGGAGCATGAAAAGGTGTGAAAAATGCGAGGAAAAAAAAAAAAAAAGAAAGACCAGGAGCATGAAAAGGTGTGAAAAATGCGAGGAGAAAAAAAAAAAAAAAAAAAGACCAGGAGCATGAAAAGGTGTGAAAAATGCGAGGAGCAAAAAAAAAAAAAAAAGAAAGAAAGAAAGACCAGGAGCATGAAAAGGTGTGAAAAATGCGAGGAGCAAAAAAAAAAAAAAAAAAAGAAAGACCAGGAGCATGAAAAGGTGTGAAAAATGCGAGGAGCAAAAAAAAAAAAAGAAAGACCAGGAGCATGAAAACGTGTGAAAAATGCGAGGAGCAAAAAAAAAAAAAAAAAAAAAAAAAAAACCAGGAACATGAAAAGGTGTGAAAAAAGAGAGAAGAAAAAAAAAAAAAAGAAAGACCAGGAGCATGAAAAGGTGTGAAAAATGCGAGGAGCAAAAGAAAAAAAAAAGACCAGGAGCATGAAGAGGTGTGAAAAATGCGAGGAGCATGAAAAGGTGTGAAAAATGCAAGGAGCATGAAAAGGTGTGAAAAATGTGAGGAGCAAAAAAAAAAAAATAGAAAGAAAGACCAGGAGCATGAAAAGGTGTGAAAAATGCGAGGAGCAAAAAAAAAAAAAAGAAAGACCAGGAGCATGAAAAGGTGTGAAAAATGCGAGGAGCAAAAGAAAAAAAAAAGACCAGGAGCATGAAAAGGTGTGAAAAATGCGACGAGCATGAAAAGTCGTGAAAAATGCGAGGAGCATGAAGAGGTGTGAAAAATGCGAGGAGCAAAAAAAAAAAAAAAAAAAAAAAAAAAACCAGGAACATGAAAAGGTGTGAAAAATGCGAGGAGCAAAAAAAAAAAAAGAAAGACCAGGAGCATGAAAAGGTGTGAAAAATGCGAGGAGCAAAAAAAAAAAAAAAAAAAAAAGACCAGGAGCATGAAAAGGTGTGAAAAATTCGAGGAGCAAAAAAAAAAAAACAAAGACCAGGAGCATGAAAAGGTGTGAAAAATGCAATCAGCATGAAAAGGTGTGAAAAATGCGAGGAGCATGAAAAGTTGTGAAAAATGCAAGGAGCATGAAAAGGTGTGAAAAATGCGAGGAGCAAAAAAGAAAAAAAAAGAAAGAAAGAAAGACCAGGAGCATGAAAAGGTGTGAAAAATTCGAGGAGCAAAAAAAAAAAAAAAAAAGAAAGACCAGGAGCATGAAAAGGTGTGAAAAATGCGAGGAGCAAAAAAAAAAAAAGAAAGACCAGGAGCATGAAAAGGTGTGAAAAATGCGAGGAGCAAAAAAAAAAAAAGAAAGACCAGGAGCATGAAAAGGTGTGAAAAATGCGAGGAGCAAAAAAAAAAAAAAAAAGACCAGGAGCATGAAAAGGTGTGAAAAATGCGAGGAGAAAAAAAAAAAAAAGACCAGGAGCATGAAAAGGTGTGAAAAATGCGAGGAGCAAAAAAAAAAAAAAAAGAAAGAAAGAAAGACCAGGAGCATGAAAAGGTGTGAAAAATGCGAGGAGCAAAAAAAAAAAAAAAAAAGAAAGACCAGGAGCATGAAAAGGTGTGAAAAATGCGAGGAGCAAAAAAAAAAAAAGAAAGACCAGGAGCATGAAAACGTGTGAAAAATGCGAGGAGCAAAAAAAAAAAAAAAAAAAAAAAAAACCAGGAAAAAGAAAAGGTGTGAAAAATGCGAGGAGCAAAAAAAAAAAAAGAAAGACCAGGAGCATGAAAACGTGTGAAAAATGCGAGGAGAAAAAAAAAAAAAAAAAAAGACCAGGAGCATGAAAAGGTGTGAAAAATGCGAGGAGCAAAAAAAAAAAAAAAAGAAAGAAAGAAAGACCAGGAGCATGAAAAGGTGTGAAAAATGCGAGGAGCAAAAAAAAAAAAAAAAAAGAAAGACCAGGAGCATGAAAAGGTGTGAAAAATGCGAGGAGCAAAAAAAAAAAAAGAAAGACCAGGAGCATGAAAACGTGTGAAAAATGCGAGGAGCAAAAAAAAAAAAAAAAAAAAAAAAAAACCAGGAACATGAAAAGGTGTGAAAAATGCGAGGAGCAAAAAAAAAAAAAGAAAGACCAGGAGCATGAATAGGTGTGAAAAATGCGAGGAGCAAAAAAAAAAAAGAAAGACCAGGAGCATGAAAAGGTGTGAAAAATGCGAGGAGCAAAAAAAAAAAAAAAAGACCAGGAGCATGAAAAGGTGTGAAAAATGCGAGGAGCAAAAAAAAAAAAAAAAAGAGACCAGAAGCATGAAAAGGTGTGAAAAATGCGAGGAGCAAAAAAAAAAAAAAAAAGAAAAGAGACCAGGAGCATGAAAAGGTTTGAAAAATGCGAGGAGCAAAAAAAAAAAAAAAAAAAAGAAAGACCAGGAGCATGAAAAGGTGTGAAAAATGCGAGGAGCAAAAGAAAAAAAAAAGACCAGGAGCATGAAAAGATGTGAAAAATGCGAGGAGCAAAAAAAAAAAAAGAAAGACCAGGAGCATGAAAAGGTGTGAAAAATGCGACGAGCATGAAAAGTTGTGAAAAATGCGAGGAGCATGAAGAGGTGTGAAAAATGCGAGGAGCATGAAAAGGTGTGAAAAATGCGAGGAGCAAAAAAAAAAAAAAGAAAGAAAGACCAGGAGCATGAAAAGGTGTGAAAAATGCGAGGAGCAAAAAAAAAAAAAGAAAGACCAGGAGCATGAAAACGTGTGAAAAATGCAAGGAGCAAAAAAAAAAAAAAAAAAAAAAAAGACCAGGAACATGAAAAGGTGTGAAAAATGCGAGGAGCAAAAAAAAAAAAAGAAAGACCAGGAGCATGAAAAGGTGTGAAAAATGCGAGGAGCAAAAAAAAAAAAGAAAGACCAGGAGCATGAAAAGGTGTGAAAAATGCGAGGAGCAAAAAAAAAAAAAAAAAGACCAGGAGCATGAAAAGGTGTGAAAAATGCGAGGAGCAAAAAAAAAAAAAAAAAGAGACCAGAAGCATGAAAAGGTGTGAAAAATGCGAGGAGCAAAAAAAAAAAAAAGAAGAAAAGAGACCAGAAGCATGAAAAGGTTTGAAAAATGCGAGGAGCAAAAAAAAAAAAAAAGAAAGACCAGGAGCATGAAAAGGTGTGAAAAATGCGAGGAGCAAAAGAAAAAAAAAAGACCAGGAGCATGAAAAGGTGTGAAAAATGCGAGGAGCAAAAGAAAAAAAAGAAAGACCAGGAGCATGAAAAGGGGTGAAAAATGCGACGAGCATGAAAAGTTGTGAAAAATGCGAGGAGCATGAAGATGTGTGAAAAATGCGAGGAGCATGAAAAGATGTGAAAAATTCGAGGAGCAAAAAAAAAAAAAAGACCAGGAGCATGAAAAGGTGTGAAAAATGCGACGAGCATGAAAAGTTGTGAAAAATGCGAGGAGCATGAAGAGGTGTGAAAAATGCGAGGAGCATGAAAAGGTGTGAAAAATTCGAGGAGCAAAAAAAAAAAAAAAAAAAGACCAGGAGCATGAAAAGGTGTGAAAAATGCGAGGAGCAAAAAAAAAAAAAAAAAAAAAGAAAGACCAGGAGCATGAAAAGGTGTGAAAAATGCGAGGAGCAAAAGAAAAAAAAAAAAGAAAAGAGACCAGGAGCATGAAAAGGTTTGAAAAATGCGAGGAGCAAAAAAAAAAAAAAGAAAGACCAGGAGCATGAAAAGGTGTGAAAAATGCGAGGAGCAAAAGAAAAAAAAAAGACCAGGAGCATGAAAAGATGTGAAAAATGCGAGGAGCAAAAAAAAAAAAAGAAAGACCAGGAGCATGAAAAGGTGTGAAAAATGCGACGAGCATGAAAAGTTGTGAAAAATGCGAGGAGCATGAAGAGGTGTGAAAAATGCGAGGAGCATGAAAAGGTGTGAAAAATGCGAGGAGCAAAAAAAAAAAAAGAAAGAAAGACCAGGAGCATGAAAAGGTGTGAAAAATGCGAGGAGCAAAAAAAAAAAAAGAAAGACCAGGAGCATGAAAACGTGTGAAAAATGCGAGGAGCAAAAAAAAAAAAAAAAAAAAAAAAAAGACCAGGAACATGAAAAGGTGTGAAAAATGCGAGGAGCAAAAAAAAAAAAAGAAAGACCAGGAGCATGAAAAGGTGTGAAAAATGCGAGGAGCAAAAAAAAAAAAGAAAGACCAGGAGCATGAAAAGGTGTGAAAAATGCGAGGAGCAAAAAAAAAAAAAAAAGACCAGGAGCATGAAAAGGTGTGAAAAATGCGAGGAGCAAAAAAAAAAAAAAAAAAAAAGAAAGACCAGGAGCATGAAAAGGTGTGAAAAATGCGAGGAGCAAAAAAAAAAAAAAAAAGAAAAGAGACCAGGAGCATGAAAAGGTTTGAAAAATGCGAGGAGCAAAAAAAAAAAAAAGAAAGACCAGGAGCATGAAAAGGTGTGAAAAATGCGAGGAGCAAAAGAAAAAAAAAAGACCAGGAGCATGAAAAGATGTGAAAAATGCGAGGAGCAAAAAAAAAAAAAGAAAGACCAGGAGCATGAAAAGGTGTGAAAAATGCGACGAGCATGAAAAGTTGTGAAAAATGCGAGGAGCATGAAGAGGTGTGAAAAATGCGAGGAGCATGAAAAGGTGTGAAAAATGCGAGGAGCAAAAAAAAAAAAAGAAAGAAAGACCAGGAGCATGAAAAGGTGTGAAAAATGCGAGGAGCAAAAAAAAAAAAAGAAAGACCAGGAGCATGAAAACGTGTGAAAAATGCGAGGAGCAAAAAAAAAAAAAAAAAAAAAAAAAAGACCAGGAACATGAAAAGGTGTGAAAAATGCGAGGAGCAAAAAAAAAAAAAGAAAGACCAGGAGCATGAAAAGGTGTGAAAAATGCGAGGAGCAAAAAAAAAAAAGAAAGACCAGGAGCATGAAAAGGTGTGAAAAATGCGAGGAGCAAAAAAAAAAAAAAAAGACCAGGAGCATGAAAAGGTGTGAAAAATGCGAGGAGCAAAAAAAAAAAAAAAAGAGACCAGAAGCATGAAAAGGTGTGAAAAATGCGAGGAGCAAAAAAAAAAAAAAGAAGAAAAGAGACCAGAAGCATGAAAAGGTTTGAAAAATGCGAGGAGCAAAAGAAAAAAAAAAGACCAGGAGCATGAAAAGGTGTGAAAAATGCGACGAGCATGAAAAGTCGTGAAAAATGCGAGGAGCATGAAGAGGTGTGAAAAATGCGAGGAGCATGAAAAGGTGTGAAAAATTCTAGGAGCAAAAAAAAAAAAAAAAAAAAAAGACCAGGAGCATGAAAAGGTGTGAAAAATTCGAGGAGCAAAAAAAAAAAAACAAAGACCAGGAGCATGAAAAGGTGTGAAAAATGCAATCAGCATGAAAAGGTGTGAAAAATGCGAGGAGCATGAAAAGTTGTGAAAAATGCAAGGAGCATGAAAAGGTGTGAAAAATGCGAGGAGCAAAAAAGAAAAAAAAAGAAAGAAAGAAAGACCAGGAGCATGAAAAGGTGTGAAAAATTCGAGGAGCAAAAAAAAAAAAAAAAAAGAAAGACCAGGAGCATGAAAAGGTGTGAAAAATGCGAGGAGCAAAAAAAAAAAAAGAAAGACCAGGAGCATGAAAAGGTGTGAAAAATGCGAGGAGCAAAAAAAAAAAAAGAAAGACCAGGAGCATGAAAAGGTGTGAAAAATGCGAGGAGCAAAAAAAAAAAAAAAAAGACCAGGAGCATGAAAAGGTGTGAAAAATGCGAGGAGAAAAAAAAAAAAAAGACCAGGAGCATGAAAAGGTGTGAAAAATGCGAGGAGCAAAAAAAAAAAAAAAAGACAGAAAGAAAGACCAGGAGCATGAAAAGGTGTGAAAAATGCGAGGAGCAAAAAAAAAAAAAAAGACCAGGAGCATGAAAAGGTGTGAAAAATGCGAGGAAAAAAAAAAAAAAAGAAAGACCAGGAGCATGAAAAGGTGTGAAAAAAGCGAGGAGAAAAAAAAAAAAAAAAAAGACCAGGAGCATGAAAAGGTGTGAAAAATGCGAGGAGCAAAAAAAAAAAAAAAAGAAAGAAAGAAAGACCAGGAGCATGAAAAGGTGTGAAAAATGCGAGGAGCAAAAAAAAAAAAAAAAAAAGAAAGACCAGGAGCATGAAAAGGTGTGAAAAATGCGAGGAGCAAAAAAAAAAAAAGAAAGACCAGGAGCATGAAAACGTGTGAAAAATGCGAGGAGCAAAAAAAAAAAAAAAAAAAAAAAAAAAACCAGGAACATGAAAAGGTGTGAAAAATGCGAGGAGCAAAAAAAAAAAAAGAAAGACCAGGAGCATGAAAAGGTGTGAAAAATGCGAGGAGCAAAAGAAAAAAAAAAGACCAGGAGCATGAAGAGGTGTGAAAAATGCGAGGAGCATGAAAAGGTGTGAAAAATGCAAGGAGCATGAAAAGGTGTGAAAAATGTGAGGAGCAAAAAAAAAAAAATAGAAAGAAAGACCAGGAGCATGAAAAGGTGTGAAAAATGCGAGGAGCAAAAAAAAAAAAAAGAAAGACCAGGAGCATGAAAAGGTGTGAAAAATGCGAGGAGCAAAAGAAAAAAAAAAGACCAGGAGCATGAAAAGGTGTGAAAAATGCGACGAGCATGAAAAGTCGTGAAAAATGCGAGGAGCATGAAGAGGTGTGAAAAATGCGAGGAGCAAAAAAAAAAAAAAAAGACCAGGAGCATGAAAAGGTGTGAAAAATGCGAGGAGCAAAAAAAAAAAAAAAAGAGACCAGAAGCATGAAAAGGTGTGAAAAATGCGAGGAGCAAAAAAAAAAAAAAGAAGAAAAGAGACCAGAAGCATGAAAAGGTTTGAAAAATGCGAGGAGCAAAAAAAAAAAAAAAGAAAGACCAGGAGCATGAAAAGGTGTGAAAAATGCGAGGAGCAAAAGAAAAAAAAAAGACCAGGAGCATGAAAAGGTGTGAAAAATGCGACGAGCATGAAAAGTTGTGAAAAATGCGAGGAGCATGAAGAGGTGTGAAAAATGCGAGGAGCATGAAAAGGTGTGAAAAATTCGAGGAGCAAAAAAAAAAAAAAAAAAAGACCAGGAGCATGAAAAGGTGTGAAAAATGCGAGGAGCAAAAAAAAAAAAAAAAAAAAAGAAAGACCAGGAGCATGAAAAGGTGTGAAAAATGCGAGGAGCAAAAGAAAAAAAAAAGACCAGGAGCATGAAAAGGTGTGAAAAATGCGAGGAGCAAAAAAAAAAAAAGAAAGACCAGGAGCATGAAAAGGTGTGAAAAATGCGAGGAGCAAAAGAAAAAAAAAAGACCAGGAGCATGAAGAGGTGTGAAAAATGCGAGGAGCATGAAAAGGTGTGAAAAATGCAAGGAGCATGAAAAGGTGTGAAAAATGTGAGGAGCAAAAAAAAAAAAATAGAAAGAAAGACCAGGAGCATGAAAAGGTGTGAAAAATGCGAGGAGCAAAAAAAAAAAAAAGAAAGACCAGGAGCATGAAAAGGTGTGAAAAATGCGAGGAGCAAAAGAAAAAAAAAAGACCAGGAGCATGAAAAGGTGTGAAAAATGCGACGAGCATGAAAAGTCGTGAAAAATGCGAGGAGCATGAAGAGGTGTGAAAAATGCGAGGAGCAAAAAAAAAAAAAAAAAGACCAGGAGCATGAAAAGGTGTGAAAAATGCGAGGAGCAAAAAAAAAAAAAAAAGAGACCAGAAGCATGAAAAGGTGTGAAAAATGCGAGGAGCAAAAAAAAAAAAAAGAAGAAAAGAGACCAGAAGCATGAAAAGGTTTGAAAAATGCGAGGAGCAAAAAAAAAAAAAAAGACCAGGAGCATGAAGAGGTGTGAAAAATGCGAGGAGCATGAAAAGGTGTGAAAAATGCAAGGAGCATGAAAAGGTGTGAAAAATGTGAGGAGCAAAAAAAAAAAAATAGAAAGAAAGACCAGGAGCATGAAAAGGTGTGAAAAATGCGAGGAGCAAAAAAAAAAAAAAGAAAGACCAGGAGCATGAAAAGGTGTGAAAAATGCGAGGAGCAAAAGAAAAAAAAAAGACCAGGAGCATGAAAAGGTGTGAAAAATGCGACGAGCATGAAAAGTCGTGAAAAATGCGAGGAGCATGAAGAGGTGTGAAAAATGCGACGAGCATGAAAAGTCGTGAAAAATGCGAGGAGCATGAAGAGGTGTGAAAAATGCGAGGAGCAAAAAAAAAAAAAAAAGACCAGGAGCATGAAAAGGTGTGAAAAATGCGAGGAGCAAAAAAAAAAAAAAAAGAGACCAGAAGCATGAAAAGGTGTGAAAAATGCGAGGAGCAAAAAAAAAAAAAAGAAGAAAAGAGACCAGAAGCATGAAAAGGTTTGAAAAATGCGAGGAGCAAAAAAAAAAAAAAAGAAAGACCAGGAGCATGAAAAGGTGTGAAAAATGCGAGGAGCAAAAGAAAAAAAAAAGACCAGGAGCATGAAAAGGTGTGAAAAATGCGAGGAGCAAAAAAAAAAAAAGAAAGACCAGGAGCATGAAAAGGGGTGAAAAATGCGACGAGCATGAAAAGTTGTGAAAAATGCGAGGAGCATGAAGATGTGTGAAAAATGCGAGGAGCATGAAAAGATGTGAAAAATTCGAGGAGCAAAAAAAAAAAAAAGACCAGGAGCATGAAAAGGTGTGAAAAATGCGACGAGCATGAAAAGTTGTGAAAAATGCGAGGAGCATGAAGAGGTGTGAAAAATGCGAGGAGCATGAAAAGGTGTGAAAAATTCGAGGAGCAAAAAAAAAAAAAAAAAAACACCAGGAGCATGAAAAGGTGTGAAAAATGCGAGGAGCAAAAAAAAAAAAAAAAAAAAGAAAGACCAGGAGCATGAAAAGGTGTGAAAAATGCGAGGAGCAAAAGAAAAAAAAAAGACCAGGAGCATGAAAAGGTGTGAAAAATGCGAGGAGCAAAAAAAAAAAAAGAAAGACCAGGAGCATGAAAAGGTGTGAAAAATGCGAGGAGCAAAAGAAAAAAAAAAGACCAGGAGCATGAAGAGGTGTGAAAAATGCGAGGAGCATGAAAAGGTGTGAAAAATGCAAGGAGCATGAAAAGGTGTGAAAAATGTGAGGAGCAAAAAAAAAAAAATAGAAAGAAAGACCAGGAGCATGAAAAGGTGTGAAAAATGCGAGGAGCAAAAAAAAAAAAAAGAAAGACCAGGAGCATGAAAAGGTGTGAAAAATGCGAGGAGCAAAAGAAAAAAAAAAGACCAGGAGCATGAAAAGGTGTGAAAAATGCGACGAGCATGAAAAGTCGTGAAAAATGCGAGGAGCATGAAGAGGTGTGAAAAATGCGAGGAGCATGAAAAGGTGTGAAAAATTCTAGGAGCAAAAAAAAAAAAAAAAAAAAAAGACCAGGAGCATGAAAAGGTGTGAAAAATTCGAGGAGCAAAAAAAAAAAAACAAAGACCAGGAGCATGAAAAGGTGTGAAAAATGCAATCAGCATGAAAAGGTGTGAAAAATGCGAGGAGCATGAAAAGTTGTGAAAAATGCAAGGAGCATGAAAAGGTGTGAAAAATGCGAGGAGCAAAAAAGAAAAAAAAAGAAAGAAAGAAAGACCAGGAGCATGAAAAGGTGTGAAAAATTCGAGGAGCAAAAAAAAAAAAAAAAAAGAAAGACCAGGAGCATGAAAAGGTGTGAAAAATGCGAGGAGCAAAAAAAAAAAAAGAAAGACCAGGAGCATGAAAAGGTGTGAAAAATGCGAGGAGCAAAAAAAAAAAAAGAAAGACCAGGAGCATGAAAAGGTGTGAAAAATGCGAGGAGCAAAAAAAAAAAAAAAAAGACCAGGAGCATGAAAAGGTGTGAAAAATGCGAGGAGAAAAAAAAAAAAAAGACCAGGAGCATGAAAAGGTGTGAAAAATGCGAGGAGCAAAAAAAAAAAAAAAAGACAGAAAGAAAGACCAGGAGCATGAAAAGGTGTGAAAAATGCGAGGAGCAAAAAAAAAAAAAAAGACCAGGAGCATGAAAAGGTGTGAAAAATGCGAGGAAAAAAAAAAAAAAAGAAAGACCAGGAGCATGAAAAGGTGTGAAAAATGCGAGGAGAAAAAAAAAAAAAAAAAAAGACCAGGAGCATGAAAAGGTGTGAAAAATGCGAGGAGCAAAAAAAAAAAAAAAAGAAAGAAAGAAAGACCAGGAGCATGAAAAGGTGTGAAAAATGCGAGGAGCAAAAAAAAAAAAAAAAAAGAAAGACCAGGAGCATGAAAAGGTGTGAAAAATGCGAGGAGCAAAAAAAAAAAAAGAAAGACCAGGAGCATGAAAACGTGTGAAAAATGCGAGGAGCAAAAAAAAAAAAAAAAAAAAAAAAAACCAGGAACATGAAAAGGTGTGAAAAATGCGAGGAGCAAAAAAAAAAAAAGAAAGACCAGGAGCATGAAAAGGTGTGAAAAATGCGAGGAGCAAAAAAAAAAAAGAAAGACCAGGAGCATGAAAAGGTGTGAAAAATGCGAGGAGCAAAAAAAAAAAAAAAAGACCAGGAGCATGAAAAGGTGTGAAAAATGCGAGGAGCAAAAAAAAAAAAAAAAAGAGACCAGAAGCATGAAAAGGTGTGAAAAATGCGAGGAGCAAAAAAAAAAAAGAAAAGAAAAGAGACCAGGAGCATGAAAAGGTTTGAAAAATGCGAGGAGCAAAAAAAAAAAAAAAAAAAAGAAAGACCAGGAGCATGAAAAGGTGTGAAAAATGCGAGGAGCAAAAGAAAAAAAAAAGACCAGGAGCATGAAAAGATGTGAAAAATGCGAGGAGCAAAAAAAAAAAAAGAAAGACCAGGAACATGAAAAGGTGTGAAAAATGCGACGAGCATGAAAAGTTGTGAAAAATGCGAGGAGCATGAAGAGGTGTGAAAAATGCGAGGAGCATGAAAAGGTGTGAAAAATGCGAGGAGCAAAAAAAAAAAAAAGAAAGAAAGACCAGGAGCATGAAAAGGTGTGAAAAATGCGAGGAGCAAAAAAAAAAAAAGAAAGACCAGGAGCATGAAAACGTGTGAAAAATGCAAGGAGCAAAAAAAAAAAAAAAAAAAAAAAAGACCAGGAACATGAAAAGGTGTGAAAAATGCGAGGAGCAAAAAAAAAAAAAGAAAGACCAGGAGCATGAAAAGGTGTGAAAAATGCGAGGAGCAAAAAAAAAAAAGAAAGACCAGGAGCATGAAAAGGTGTGAAAAATGCGAGGAGCAAAAAAAAAAAAAAAAAGACCAGGAGCATGAAAAGGTGTGAAAAATGCGAGGAGCAAAAAAAAAAAAAAAAAGAGACCAGAAGCATGAAAAGGTGTGAAAAATGCGAGGAGCAAAAAAAAAAAAAAGAAGAAAAGAGACCAGAAGCATGAAAAGGTTTGAAAAATGCGAGGAGCAAAAAAAAAAAAAAAGAAAGACCAGGAGCATGAAAAGGTGTGAAAAATGCGAGGAGCAAAAGAAAAAAAAAAGACCAGGAGCATGAAAAGGTGTGAAAAATGCGAGGAGCAAAAGAAAAAAAAGAAAGACCAGGAGCATGAAAAGGGGTGAAAAATGCGACGAGCATGAAAAGTTGTGAAAAATGCGAGGAGCATGAAGATGTGTGAAAAATGCGAGGAGCATGAAAAGATGTGAAAAATTCGAGGAGCAAAAAAAAAAAAAAGACCAGGAGCATGAAAAGGTGTGAAAAATGCGACGAGCATGAAAAGTTGTGAAAAATGCGAGGAGCATGAAGAGGTGTGAAAAATGCGAGGAGCATGAAAAGGTGTGAAAAATTCGAGGAGCAAAAAAAAAAAAAAAAAAAGACCAGGAGCATGAAAAGGTGTGAAAAATGCGAGGAGCAAAAAAAAAAAAAAAAAAAAAGAAAGACCAGGAGCATGAAAAGGTGTGAAAAATGCGAGGAGCAAAAGAAAAAAAAAAAAGAAAAGAGACCAGGAGCATGAAAAGGTTTGAAAAATGCGAGGAGCAAAAAAAAAAAAAAGAAAGACCAGGAGCATGAAAAGGTGTGAAAAATGCGAGGAGCAAAAGAAAAAAAAAAGACCAGGAGCATGAAAAGATGTGAAAAATGCGAGGAGCAAAAAAAAAAAAAGAAAGACCAGGAGCATGAAAAGGTGTGAAAAATGCGACGAGCATGAAAAGTTGTGAAAAATGCGAGGAGCATGAAGAGGTGTGAAAAATGCGAGGAGCATGAAAAGGTGTGAAAAATGCGAGGAGCAAAAAAAAAAAAAGAAAGAAAGACCAGGAGCATGAAAAGGTGTGAAAAATGCGAGGAGCAAAAAAAAAAAAAGAAAGACCAGGAGCATGAAAACGTGTGAAAAATGCGAGGAGCAAAAAAAAAAAAAAAAAAAAAAAAAAGACCAGGAACATGAAAAGGTGTGAAAAATGCGAGGAGCAAAAAAAAAAAAAGAAAGACCAGGAGCATGAAAAGGTGTGAAAAATGCGAGGAGCAAAAAAAAAAAAGAAAGACCAGGAGCATGAAAAGGTGTGAAAAATGCGAGGAGCAAAAAAAAAAAAAAAAGACCAGGAGCATGAAAAGGTGTGAAAAATGCGAGGAGCAAAAAAAAAAAAAAAAAAAAAGAAAGACCAGGAGCATGAAAAGGTGTGAAAAATGCGAGGAGCAAAAGAAAAAAAAAAAAGAAAAGAGACCAGGAGCATGAAAAGGTTTGAAAAATGCGAGGAGCAAAAAAAAAAAAAAGAAAGACCAGGAGCATGAAAAGGTGTGAAAAATGCGAGGAGCAAAAGAAAAAAAAAAGACCAGGAGCATGAAAAGATGTGAAAAATGCGAGGAGCAAAAAAAAAAAAAGAAAGACCAGGAGCATGAAAAGGTGTGAAAAATGCGACGAGCATGAAAAGTTGTGAAAAATGCGAGGAGCATGAAGAGGTGTGAAAAATGCGAGGAGCATGAAAAGGTGTGAAAAATGCGAGGAGCAAAAAAAAAAAAAGAAAGAAAGACCAGGAGCATGAAAAGGTGTGAAAAATGCGAGGAGCAAAAAAAAAAAAAGAAAGACCAGGAGCATGAAAACGTGTGAAAAATGCGAGGAGCAAAAAAAAAAAAAAAAAAAAAAAAAAGACCAGGAACATGAAAAGGTGTGAAAAATGCGAGGAGCAAAAAAAAAAAAAGAAAGACCAGGAGCATGAAAAGGTGTGAAAAATGCGAGGAGCAAAAAAAAAAAAGAAAGACCAGGAGCATGAAAAGGTGTGAAAAATGCGAGGAGCAAAAAAAAAAAAAAAAGACCAGGAGCATGAAAAGGTGTGAAAAATGCGAGGAGCAAAAAAAAAAAAAAAAGAGACCAGAAGCATGAAAAGGTGTGAAAAATGCGAGGAGCAAAAAAAAAAAAAAGAAGAAAAGAGACCAGAAGCATGAAAAGGTTTGAAAAATGCGAGGAGCAAAAAAAAAAAAAAAAGAAAGACCAGGAGCATGAAAAGGTGTGAAAAATGCGAGGAGCAAAAGAAAAAAAAAAGACCAGGAGCATGAAAAGGTGTGAAAAATGCGAGGAGCAAAAGAAAAAAAAGAAAGACCAGGAGCATGAAAAGGGGTGAAAAATGCGACGAGCATGAAAAGTTGTGTAAAATGCGAGGAGCATGAAGATGTGTGAAAAATGCGAGGAGCATGAAAAGATGTGAAAAATTCGAGGAGCAAAAAAAAAAAAAAGACCAGGAGCATGAAAAGGTGTGAAAAATGCGACGAGCATGAAAAGTTGTGAAAAATGCGAGGAGCATGAAGAGGTGTGAAAAATGCGAGGAGCATGAAAAGGTGTGAAAAATTCGAGGAGCAAAAAAAAAAAAAAAAAAAGACCAGGAGCATGAAAAGGTGTGAAAAATGCGAGGAGCAAAAAAAAAAAAAAAAAAGAAAGACCAGGAGCATGAAAAGGTGTGAAAAATGCGAGGAGCAAAAGAAAAAAAAAAGACCAGGAGCATGAAAAGGTGTGAAAAATGCGAGGAGCAAAAAAAAAAAAAGAAAGACCAGGAGCATGAAAAGGTGTGAAAAATGCGAGGAGCAAAAGAAAAAAAAAAGACCAGGAGCATGAAGAGGTGTGAAAAATGCGAGGAGCATGAAAAGGTGTGAAAAATGCAAGGAGCATGAAAAGGTGTGAAAAATGCGAGGAGCAAAAAAAAAAAAAGAAAGACCAGGAGCATGAAAAGGTGTGAAAAATGCGAGGAGCAAAAGAAAAAAAAAAGACCAGGAGCATGAAGAGGTGTGAAAAATGCGAGGAGCATGAAAAGGTGTGAAAAATGCAAGGAGCATGAAAAGGTGTGAAAAATGCGAGGAGCAAAAAAAAAAAAAGAAAGACCAGGAGCATTAAAAGGGGTGAAAAATGCGACGAGCATGAAAAGTTGTGAAAAATGCGAGGAGCATGAAGATGTGTGAAAAATGCGAGGAGCATGAAAAGATGTGAAAAATTCGAGGAGCAAAAAAAAAAAAAAGACCAGGAGCATGAAAAGGTGTGAAAAATGCGACGAGCATGAAAAGTTGTGAAAAATGCGAGGAGCATGAAGAGGTGTGAAAAATGCGAGGAGCATGAAAAGGTGTGAAAAATTCGAGGAGCAAAAAAAAAAAAAAAAAAAGACCAGGAGCATGAAAAGGTGTGAAAAATGCGAGGAGCAAAAAAAAAAAAAAAAAAAGAAAGACCAGGAGCATGAAAAGGTGTGAAAAATGCGAGGAGCAAAAGAAAAAAAAAAGACCAGGAGCATGAAAAGGTGTGAAAAATGCGAGGAGCAAAAAAAAAAAAAGAAAGACCAGGAGCATGAAAAGGTGTGAAAAATGCGAGGAGCAAAAGAAAAAAAAAAGACCAGGAGCATGAAGAGGTGTGAAAAATGCGAGGAGCATGAAAAGGTGTGAAAAATGCAAGGAGCATGAAAAGGTGTGAAAAATGTGAGGAGCAAAAAAAAAAAAATAGAAAGAAAGACCAGGAGCATGAAAAGGTGTGAAAAATGCGAGGAGCAAAAAAAAAAAAAAAGAAAGACCAGGAGCATGAAAAGGTGTGAAAAATGCGAGGAGCAAAAGAAAAAAAAAAGACCAGGAGCATGAAAAGGTGTGAAAAATGCGACGAGCATGAAAAGTCGTGAAAAATGCGAGGAGCATGAAGAGGTGTGAAAAATGCGAGGAGCATGAAAACGTGTGAAAAATTCGAGGAGCAAAAAAAAAAAAAAAAAAAAAAGACCAGGAACATGAAAAGGTGTGAAAAATGCGAGGAGCAAAAAAAAAAAAAGAAAGACAAGGAGCATGAAAAGGTGTGAAAAATGAGAAGAAAAAAAAAAAAAAAGACCAGGAGCATGAAAAGGTGTGAAAAATGCGAGGAGCAAAAAAAAAAAAAAAAAGACCAGGAGCATGAAAAGGTGTGAAAAATGCGAGGAGAAAAAAAAAAAAAAGACCAGGAGCATGAAAAGGTGTGAAAAATGCGAGGAGCAAAAAAAAAAAAAAAAGAAAGAAAGAAAGACCAGGAGCATGAAAAGGTGTGAAAAATGCGAGGAGCAAAAAAAAAAAAAAAAAAAGAAAGACCAGGAGCATGAAAAGGTGTGAAAAATGCGAGGAGCAAAAAAAACAAAAGAAAGACCAGGAGCATGAAAACGTGTGAAAAATGCGAGGAGCAAAAAAAAAAAAAAAAAAACAAAAACCAGGAACATGAAAAGGTGTGAAAAATGCGAGGAGCAAAAAAAAAAAAAGAAAGACCAGGAGCATGAAAAGGTGTGAAAAATGCGAGGAGCAAAAAAAAAAAAGAAAGACCAGGAGCATGAAAAGGTGTGAAAAATGCGAGGAGCAAAAAAAAAAAAAGAAAGACCAGGAGCATGAAAAGGTGTGAAAAATGCGAGGAGCAAAAAAAAAAAAGAAAGACCAGGAGCATGAAAAGGTGTGAAAAATGCGAGGAGCAAAAAAAAAAAAAAAAGACCAGGAGCATGAAAAGGTGTGAAAAATGCGAGGAGCAAAAAAAAAAAAAAAAAAGAGACCAGAAGCATGAAAAGGTGTGAAAAATGCGAGGAGCAAAAAAAAAAAAAAAAAGAAAAGAGACCAGGAGCATGAAAAGGTTTGAAAAATGCGAGGAGCAAAAAAAAAAAAAAAAAAAAGAAAGACCAGGAGCATGAAAAGGTGTGAAAAATGCGAGGAGCAAAAGAAAAAAAAAAGACCAGGAGCATGAAAAGATGTGAAAAATGCGAGGAGCAAAAAAAAAAAAGAAAGACCAGGAGCATGAAAAGGTGTGAAAAATGCGACGAGCATGAAAAGTTGTGAAAAATGCGAGGAGCATGAAGAGGTGTGAAAAATGCGAGGAGCATGAAAAGGTGTGAAAAATGCGAGGAGCAAAAAAAAAAAAAAGAAAGAAAGACCAGGAGCATGAAAAGGTGTGAAAAATGCGAGGAGCAAAAAAAAAAAAGAAAGACCAGGAGCATGAAAAGGGGTGAAAAAAGAGAGGAGAAAAAAAAAAAAAAAAAAAAAAAAAAGACCAGGAACATGAAAAGGTGTGAAAAATGCGAGGAGAAAAAAAAAAAAAAGAAAGACCAGGAGCATGAAAAGGTGTGAAAAATGCGAGGAGCAAAAAAAAAATAGAAAGACCAGGAGCATGAAAAGGTGTGAAAAATGCGAGGAGCAAAAAAAAAAAAAAAAGACCAGGAGCATGAAAAGGTGTGAAAAATGCGAGGAGCAAAAAAAAAAAAAAAAGAGACCAGAAGCATGAAAAGGTGTGAAAAATGCGAGGAGCAAAAAAAAAAAAAAGAAGAAAAGAGACCAGAAGCATGAAAAGGTTTGAAAAATGCGAGGAGCAAAAAAAAAAAAAAAGAAAGACCAGGAGCATGAAAAGGTGTGAAAAATGCGAGGAGCAAAAGAAAAAAAAAAGACCAGGAGCATGAAAAGGTGTGAAAAATGCGAGGAGCAAAAAAAAAAAAAGAAAGACAAGGAGCATGAAAAGGGGTGAAAAAGGCGACGAGCATGAAAAGATGTGAAAAATGCGAGGAGCATGAAGATGTGTGAAAAATGCGAGGAGCATGAAAAGATGTGAAAAATTCGAGGAGCAAAAAAAAAAAAAAGACCAGGAGCATGAAAAGGGGTGAAAAATGCGACGAGCATGAAAAGTTGTGAAAAATGCGAGGAGCATGAAGAGGTGTGAAAAATGCGAGGAGCATGAAAAGGTGTGAAAAATTCGAGGAGCAAAAAAAAAAAAAAAAAAAGACCAGGAGCATGAAAAGGTGTGAAAAATGCGAGGAGCAAAAAAAAAAAAAAAAAGAAAAGAGACCAGGAGCATGAAAAGGTGTGAAAAATGCGAGGAGCAAAAAAAAAAAAAAAAAGAAAAGAGACCAGGAGCATGAAAAGGTTTGAAAAATGCGAGGAGCAAAAAAAAAAAAAAAAAAAAAGAAAGACCAGGAGCATGAAAAGGTGTGAAAAATGCGAGGAGCAAAAGAAAAAAAAAAGACCAGGAGCATGAAAAGATGTGAAAAATGCGAGGAGCAAAAAAAAAAAAAGAAAGACCAGGAACATGAAAAGGTGTGAAAAATGCGACGAGCATGAAAAGTTGTGAAAAATGCGAGGAGCATGAAGAGGTGTGAAAAATGCGAGGAGCATGAAAAGGTGTGAAAAATGCGAGGAGCAAAAAAAAAAAAAAGAAAGAAAGACCAGGAGCAAGAAAAGGTGTGAAAAATCAGAGGAGCAAAAAAAAAAAAAGAAAGACCAGGAGCATGAAACGTGTGAAAAATGCGAGGAGCAAAAAAAAAAAAAAAAAAAAAAAAAAGACCAGGAACATGAAAAGGTGTGAAAAATGCGAGGAGCAAAAAAAAAAAAAGAAAGACCAGGAGCATGAAAAGGTGTGAAAAATGCGAGGAGCAAAAAAAAAAAAGAAAGACCAGGAGCATGAAAAGGTGTGAAAAATGCGAGGAGCAAAAAAAAAAAAAAAAAGACCAGGAGCATGAAAAGGTGTGAAAAATGCGAGGAGCAAAAAAAAAAAAAAAAAGAGACCAGAAGCATGAAAAGGTGTGAAAAATGCGAGGAGCAAAAAAAAAAAAAAGAAGAAAAGAGACCAGAAGCATGAAAAGGTTTGAAAAATGCGAGGAGCAAAAAAAAAAAAAAAGAAAGACCAGGAGCATGAAAAGGTGTGAAAAATGCGAGGAGCAAAAGAAAAAAAAAAGACCAGGAGCATGAAAAGGTGTGAAAAATGCGAGGAGCAAAAGAAAAAAAAGAAAGACCAGGAGCATGAAAAGGGGTGAAAAATGCGACGAGCATGAAAAGTTGTGAAAAATGCGAGGAGCATGAAGATGTGTGAAAAATGCGAGGAGCATGAAAAGATGTGAAAAATTCGAGGAGCAAAAAAAAAAAAAGACCAGGAGCATGAAAAGGTGTGAAAAATGCGACGAGCATGAAAAGTTGTGAAAAATGCGAGGAGCATGAAGAGGTGTGAAAAATGCGAGGAGCATGAAAAGGTGTGAAAAATTCGAGGAGCAAAAAAAAAAAAAAAAAAAGACCAGGAGCATGAAAAGGTGTGAAAAATGCGAGGAGCAAAAAAAAAAAAAAAAAAAAAGAAAGACCAGGAGCATGAAAAGGTGTGAAAAATGCGAGGAGCAAAAGAAAAAAAAAAGACCAGGAGCATGAAAAGGTGTGAAAAATGCGAGGAGCAAAAAAAAAAAAAGAAAGACCAGGAGCATGAAAAGGTGTGAAAAATGCGAGGAGCAAAAGAAAAAAAAAAGACCAGGAGCATGAAGAGGTGTGAAAAATGCGAGGAGCATGAAAAGGTGTGAAAAATGCAAGGAGCATGAAAAGGTGTGAAAAATGCGAGGAGCAAAAAAAAAAAAAGAAAGACCAGGAGCATTAAAAGGGGTGAAAAATGCGACGAGCATGAAAAGTTGTGAAAAATGCGAGGAGCATGAAGATGTGTGAAAAATGCGAGGAGCATGAAAAGATGTGAAAAATTCGAGGAGCAAAAAAAAAAAAAAGACCAGGAGCATGAAAAGGTGTGAAAAATGCGACGAGCATGAAAAGTTGTGAAAAATGCGAGGAGCATGAAGAGGTGTGAAAAATGCGAGGAGCATGAAAAGGTGTGAAAAATTCGAGGAGCAAAAAAAAAAAAAAAAAAAGACCAGGAGCATGAAAAGGTGTGAAAAATGCGAGGAGCAAAAAAAAAAAAAAAAAAAAGAAAGACCAGGAGCATGAAAAGGTGTGAAAAATGCGAGGAGCAAAAGAAAAAAAAAAGACCAGGAGCATGAAAAGGTGTGAAAAATGCGAGGAGCAAAAAAAAAAAAAGAAAGACCAGGAGCATGAAAAGGTGTGAAAAATGCGAGGAGCAAAAGAAAAAAAAAAGACCAGGAGCATGAAGAGGTGTGAAAAATGCGAGGAGCATGAAAAGGTGTGAAAAATGCAAGGAGCATGAAAAGGTGTGAAAAATGTGAGGAGCAAAAAAAAAAAAATAGAAAGAAAGACCAGGAGCATGAAAAGGTGTGAAAAATGCGAGGAGCAAAAAAAAAAAAAAAGAAAGACCAGGAGCATGAAAAGGTGTGAAAAATGCGAGGAGCAAAAGAAAAAAAAAAGACCAGGAGCATGAAAAGGTGTGAAAAATGCGACGAGCATGAAAAGTCGTGAAAAATGCGAGGAGCATGAAGAGGTGTGAAAAATGCGAGGAGCATGAAAACGTGTGAAAAATTCGAGGAGCAAAAAAAAAAAAAAAAAAAAAAAGACCAGGAACATGAAAAGGTGTGAAAAATGCGAGGAGCAAAAAAAAAAAAAGAAAGACCAGGAGCATGAAAAGGTGTGAAAAATGCGAGGAAAAAAAAAAAAAAAGACCAGGAGCATGAAAAGGTGTGAAAAATGCGAGGAGCAAAAAAAAAAAAAAAAAAGACCAGGAGCATGAAAAGGTGTGAAAAATGCGAGGAGAAAAAAAAAAAAAAGACCAGGAGCATGAAAAGGTGTGAAAAATGCGAGGAGCAAAAAAAAAAAAAAAAAAGAAAGACCAGGAGCATGAAAAGGTGTGAAAAATGCGAGGAGCAAAAAAAAAAAAAGAAAGACCAGGAGCATGAAAAGGTGTGAAAAATGCGAGGAGCAAAAGAAAAAAAAAAGACCAGGAGCATGAAGAGGTGTGAAAAATGCGAGGAGCATGAAAAGGTGTGAAAAATGCAAGGAGCATGAAAAGGTGTGAAAAATGTGAGGAGCAAAAAAAAAAAAATAGAAAGAAAGACCAGGAGCATGAAAAGGTGTGAAAAATGCGAGGAGCAAAAAAAAAAAAAAAGAAAGACCAGGAGCATGAAAAGGTGTGAAAAATGCGAGGAGCAAAAGAAAAAAAAAAGACCAGGAGCATGAAAAGGTGTGAAAAATGCGACGAGCATGAAAAGTCGTGAAAAATGCGAGGAGCATGAAGAGGTGTGAAAAATGCGAGGAGCATGAAAACGTGTGAAAAATTCGAGGAGCAAAAAAAAAAAAAAAAAAAAAAAGACCAGGAACATGAAAAGGTGTGAAAAATGCGAGGAGCAAAAAAAAAAAAAGAAAGACCAGGAGCATGAAAAGGTGTGAAAAATGCGAGGAAAAAAAAAAAAAAAGACCAGGAGCATGAAAAGGTGTGAAAAATGCGAGGAGCAAAAAAAAAAAAAAAAAGACCAGGAGCATGAAAAGGTGTGAAAAATGCGAGGAGAAAAAAAAAAAAAAGACCAGGAGCATGAAAAGGTGTGAAAAATGCGAGGAGCAAAAAAAAAAAAAAAAGAAAGAAAGAAAGACCAGGAGCATGAAAAGGTGTGAAAAATGCGAGGAGCAAAAAAAAAAAAAAAAAAAGAAAGACCAGGAGCATGAAAAGGTGTGAAAAATGCGAGGAGCAAAAAAAAAAAAAGAAAAACCAGGAGCAAGAAAAGGTGGGAAAAATGCGAGGAGCAAAAAAAAAAAAAAAAAAAACAAAAACCAGGAATAAAAAAAAGTCTGAAAAATGCGAGGAGCAAAAAAAAAAAAAGAAAGACCAGGAGCATGAAAAGGTGTGAAAAATGCGAGGAGCAAAAAAAAAAAAGAAAGACCAGGAGCATGAAAAGGTGTGAAAAATGCGAGGAGCAAAAAAAAAAAAAGAAAGACCAGGAGCATGAAAAGGTGTGAAAAATGCGAGGAGCAAAAAAAAAAAAGAAAGACCAGGAGCATGAAAAGGTGTGAAAAATGCGAGGAGCAAAAAAAAAAAAAAAAGACCAGGAGCATGAAAAGGTGTGAAAAATGCGAGGAGCAAAAAAAAAAAAAAAAAGAGACCAGAAGCATGAAAAGGTGTGAAAAATGCGAGGAGCAAAAAAAAAAAAAAAAGAAAAGAGACCAGGAGCATGAAAAGGTTTGAAAAATGCGAGGAGCAAAAAAAAAAAAAAAAAAAAGAAAGACCAGGAGCATGAAAAGGTGTGAAAAATGCGAGGAGCAAAAGAAAAAAAAAAGACCAGGAGCATGAAAAGATGTGAAAAATGCGAGGAGCAAAAAAAAAAAAGAAAGACCAGGAGCATGAAAAGGTGTGAAAAATGCGACGAGCATGAAAAGTTGTGAAAAATGCGAGGAGCATGAAGAGGTGTGAAAAATGCGAGGAGCATGAAAAGGTGTGAAAAATGCGAGGAGCAAAAAAAAAAAAAAGAAAGAAAGACCAGGAGCATGAAAAGGTGTGAAAAATGCGAGGAGCAAAAAAAAAAAAGAAAGACCAGGAGCATGAAAAGGTGTGAAAAATGCGAGGAGAAAAAAAAAAAAAAAAAAAAAAAAAGACCAGGAAAATAAAAAGGTGTGAAAAATGCGAGGAGAAAAAAAAAAAAAAGAAAGACCAGGAGCATGAAAAGGTGTGAAAAATGCGAGGAGCAAAAAAAAAAAAGAAAGACCAGGAGCATGAAAAGGTGTGAAAAATGCGAGGAGCAAAAAAAAAAAAAAAAGACCAGGAGCATGAAAAGGTGTGAAAAATGCGAGGAGCAAAAAAAAAAAAAAAAGAGACCAGAAGCATGAAAAGGTGTGAAAAATGCGAGGAGCAAAAAAAAAAAAAAGAAGAAAAGAGACCAGAAGCATGAAAAGGTTTGAAAAATGCGAGGAGCAAAAAAAAAAAAAAAGAAAGACCAGGAGCATGAAAAGGTGTGAAAAATGCGAGGAGCAAAAGAAAAAAAAAAGACCAGGAGCATGAAAAGGTGTGAAAAATGCGAGGAGCAAAAAAAAAAAAAGAAAGACCAGGAGCATGAAAAGGGGTGAAAAATGCGACGAGCATGAAAAGTTGTGAAAAATGCGAGGAGCATGAAGATGTGTGAAAAATGCGAGGAGCATGAAAAGATGTGAAAAATTCGAGGAGCAAAAAAAAAAAAAAGACCAGGAGCATGAAAAGGTGTGAAAAATGCGACGAGCATGAAAAGTTGTGAAAAATGCGAGGAGCATGAAGAGGTGTGAAAAATGCGAGGAGCATGAAAAGGTGTGAAAAATTCGAGGAGCAAAAAAAAAAAAAAAAAAAGACCAGGAGCATGAAAAGGTGTGAAAAATGCGAGGAGCAAAAAAAAAAAAAAAAAAAAGAAAGACCAGGAGCATGAAAAGGTGTGAAAAATGCGAGGAGCAAAAGAAAAAAAAAAGACCAGGAGCATGAAAAGGTGTGAAAAATGCGAGGAGCAAAAAAAAAAAAAGAAAGACCAGGAGCATGAAAAGGTGTGAAAAATGCGAGGAGCAAAAGAAAAAAAAAAGACCAGGAGCATGAAGAGGTGTGAAAAATGCGAGGAGCATGAAAAGGTGTGAAAAATGCAAGGAGCATGAAAAGGTGTGAAAAATGTGAGGAGCAAAAAAAAAAAAAATAGAAAGAAAGACCAGGAGCATGAAAAGGTGTGAAAAATGCGAGGAGCAAAAAAAAAAAAAAGAAAGACCAGGAGCATGAAAAGGTGTGAAAAATGCGAGGAGCAAAAGAAAAAAAAAAGACCAGGAGCATGAAAAGGTGTGAAAAATGCGACGAGCATGAAAAGTCGTGAAAAATGCGAGGAGCATGAAGAGGTGTGAAAAATGCGAGGAGCAAAAAAAAAAAAAAAAGACCAGGAGCATGAAAAGGTGTGAAAAATGCGAGGAGCAAAAAAAAAAAAAAAAGAGACCAGAAGCATGAAAAGGTGTGAAAAATGCGAGGAGCAAAAAAAAAAAAAAGAAGAAAAGAGACCAGAAGCATGAAAAGTTTTGAAAAATGCGAGGAGCAAAAAAAAAAAAAAAGAAAGACCAGGAGCATGAAAAGGGGTGAAAAATGCGAGGAGCAAAAGAAAAAAAAAAGACCAGGAGCATGAAAAGGTGTGAAAAATGCGAGGAGCAAAAAAAAAAAAAAAAAAAGACCAGGAGCATGAAAAGGTGTGAAAAATGCGAGGAGCAAAAGAAAAAAAAAGACCAGGAGCATGAAAAGGTGTGAAAAATGCGAGGAGCAAAAAAAAAAAAAGAAAGACCAGGAGCATGAAAAGGGGTGAAAATTGCGACGAGCATGAAAAGTTGTGAAAAATGCGAGGAGCATGAAGATGTGTGAAAAATGCGAGGAGCATGAAAAGATGTGAAAAATTCGAGGAGCAAAAAAAAAAAAAAGACCAGGAGCATGAAAAGGTGTGAAAAATGCGACGAGCATGAAAAGTTGTGAAAAATGCGAGGAGCATGAAGAGGTGTGAAAAATGCGAGGAGCATGAAAAGGTGTGAAAAATTCGAGGAGCAAAAAAAAAAAAAAAAAAAGACCAGGAGCATGAAAAGGTGTGAAAAATGCGAGGAGCAAAAAAAAAAAAAAAAAGAAAGACCAGGAGCATGAAAAGGTGTGAAAAATGCGAGGAGCAAAAGAAAAAAAAAAGACCAGGAGCATGAAAAGGTGTGAAAAATGCGAGGAGCAAAAAAAAAAAAGAAAGACCAGGAGCAAGAAAAGGTGGGAAAAAAGCGAGGAGCAAAAAAAAAAAAAAAAAGAAAAGAGACCAGGAGCATGAAAAGGTTTGAAAAATGCGAGGAGCAAAAAAAAAAAAAAAAAAAAGAAAGACCAGGAGCATGAAAAGGTGTGAAAAATGCGAGGAGCAAAAGAAAAAAAAAAGACCAGGAGCATGAAAAGATGTGAAAAATGCGAGGAGCAAAAAAAAAAAAGAAAGACCAGGAGCATGAAAAGGTGTGAAAAATGCGACGAGCATGAAAAGTTGTGAAAAATGCGAGGAGCATGAAGAGGTGTGAAAAATGCGAGGAGCATGAAAAGGTGTGAAAAATGCGAGGAGCAAAAAAAAAAAAAAGAAAGAAAGACCAGGAGCATGAAAAGGTGTGAAAAATGCGAGGAGCAAAAAAAAAAAAGAAAGACCAGGAGCATGAAAACGTGTGAAAAATGCGAGGAGAAAAAAAAAAAAAAAAAAAAAAAAAGACCAGGAACATGAAAAGGTGTGAAAAATGCGAGGAGCAAAAAAAAAAAAAGAAAGACCAGGAGCATGAAAAGGTGTGAAAAATGCGAGGAGCAAAAAAAAAAAAGAAAGACCAGGAGCATGAAAAGGTGTGAAAAATGCGAGGAGCAAAAAAAAAAAAAAAAGACCAGGAGCATGAAAAGGTGTGAAAAATGCGAGGAGCAAAAAAAAAAAAAAAAGAGACCAGAAGCATGAAAAGGTGTGAAAAATGCGAGGAGCAAAAAAAAAAAAAAGAAGAAAAGAGACCAGAAGCATGAAAAGGTTTGAAAAATGCGAGGAGCAAAAAAAAAAAAAAAGAAAGACCAGGAGCATGAAAAGGTGTGAAAAATGCGAGGAGCAAAAGAAAAAAAAAAGACCAGGAGCATGAAAAGGTGTGAAAAATGCGAGGAGCAAAAAAAAAAAAAGAAAGACCAGGAGCATGAAAAGGGGTGAAAAATGCGACGAGCATGAAAAGTTGTGAAAAATGCGAGGAGCATGAAGATGTGTGAAAAATGCGAGGAGCATGAAAAGATGTGAAAAATTCGAGGAGCAAAAAAAAAAAAAAGACCAGGAGCATGAAAAGGTGTGAAAAATGCGACGAGCATGAAAAGTTGTGAAAAATGCGAGGAGCATGAAGAGGTGTGAAAAATGCGAGGAGCATGAAAAGGTGTGAAAAATTCGAGGAGCAAAAAAAAAAAAAAAAAAAGACCAGGAGCATGAAAAGGTGTGAAAAATGCGAGGAGCAAAAAAAAAAAAAAAAAAAAGAAAGACCAGGAGCATGAAAAGGTGTGAAAAATGCGAGGAGCAAAAGAAAAAAAAAAGACCAGGAGCATGAAAAGGTGTGAAAAATGCGAGGAGCAAAAAAAAAAAAAGAAAGACCAGGAGCATGAAAAGGTGTGAAAAATGCGAGGAGCAAAAGAAAAAAAAAAGACCAGGAGCATGAAGAGGTGTGAAAAATGCGAGGAGCATGAAAAGGTGTGAAAAATGCAAGGAGCATGAAAAGGTGTGAAAAATGTGAGGAGCAAAAAAAAAAAAAATAGAAAGAAAGACCAGGAGCATGAAAAGGTGTGAAAAATGCGAGGAGCAAAAAAAAAAAAAAGAAAGACCAGGAGCATGAAAAGGTGTGAAAAATGCGAGGAGCAAAAGAAAAAAAAAAGACCAGGAGCATGAAAAGGTGTGAAAAATGCGACGAGCATGAAAAGTCGTGAAAAATGCGAGGAGCATGAAGAGGTGTGAAAAATGCGAGGAGCAAAAAAAAAAAAAAAAGACCAGGAGCATGAAAAGGTGTGAAAAATGCGAGGAGCAAAAAAAAAAAAAAGAGAGACCAGAAGCATGAAAAGGTGTGAAAAATGCGAGGAGCAAAAAAAAAAAAAAGAAGAAAAGAGACCAGAAGCATGAAAAGTTTTGAAAAATGCGAGGAGCAAAAAAAAAAAAAAAGAAAGACCAGGAGCATGAAAAGGTGTGAAAAATGCGAGGAGCAAAAGAAAAAAAAAAGACCAGGAGCATGAAAAGGTGTGAAAAATGCGAGGAGCAAAAAAAAAAAAAAAAAAAAAAAAGACCAGGAGCATGAAAAGGTGTGAAAAATGCGAGGAGCAAAAGAAAAAAAAAGACCAGGAGCATGAAAAGGTGTGAAAAATGCGAGGAGCAAAAAAAAAAAAAGAAAGACCAGGAGCATGAAAAGGGGTGAAAATTGCGACGAGCATGAAAAGTTGTGAAAAATGCGAGGAGCATGAAGATGTGTGAAAAATGCGAGGAGCATGAAAAGATGTGAAAAATTCGAGGAGCAAAAAAAAAAAAAAGACCAGGAGCATGAAAAGGTGTGAAAAATGCGACGAGCATGAAAAGTTGTGAAAAATGCGAGGAGCATGAAGAGGTGTGAAAAATGCGAGGAGCATGAAAAGGTGTGAAAAATTCGAGGAGCAAAAAAAAAAAAAAAAAAAGACCAGGAGCATGAAAAGGTGTGAAAAATGCGAGGAGCAAAAAAAAAAAAAAAAAGAAAGACCAGGAGCATGAAAAGGTGTGAAAAATGCGAGGAGCAAAAGAAAAAAAAAAGACCAGGAGCATGAAAAGGTGTGAAAAATGCGAGGAGCAAAAAAAAAAAAAGAAAGACCAGGAGCATGAAAAGGTGTGAAAAATGCGAGGAGCAAAAGAAAAAAAAAAGACCAGGAGCATGAAGAGGTGTGAAAAATGCGAGGAGCATGAAAAGGTGTGAAAAATGCAAGGAGCATGAAAAGGTGTGAAAAATGTGAGGAGCAAAAAAAAAAAAATAGAAAGAAAGACCAGGAGCATGAAAAGGTGTGAAAAATGCGAGGAGCAAAAAAAAAAAAAAGAAAGACCAGGAGCATGAAAAGGTGTGAAAAATGCGAGGAGCAAAAGAAAAAAAAAAGACCAGGAGCATGAAAAGGTGTGAAAAATGCGACGAGCATGAAAAGTCGTGAAAAATGCGAGGAGCATGAAGAGGTGTGAAAAATGCGAGGAGCATGAAAAGGTGTGAAAAATTCGAGGAGCAAAAAAAAAAAAAAAAAAAAAAGACCAGGAGCATGAAAAGGTGTGAAAAATGCGAGGAGCAAAAAAAAAAAAAGAAAGACCAGGAGCATGAAAAGGTGTGAAAAATGCAATCAGCATTAAAGGTGTGAAAAATGCGAGGAGCATGAAAAGTTGTGAAAAATGCAAGGAGCATGAAAAGGTGTGAAAAATGCGAGGAGCAAAAAAGAAAAAAAAAGAAAGAAAGAAAGACCAGGAGCATGAAAAGGTGTGAAAAATTCGAGGAGCAAAAAAAAAAAAAAAAAGAAAGACCAGGAGCATGAAAAGGTGGGAAAAATGGGAGGAGGAAAAAAAAAAAAAGAAAGACCAGGAGCATGAAAAGGTGTGAAAAATGCGAGGAGCAAAAAAAAAAAAAGAAAGACCAGGAGCATGAAAAGGTGTGAAAAATGCGAGGAGCAAAAAAAAAAAAAGAAAGACCAGGAGCATGAAAAAGTGTGAAAAATGCAATCAGCATGAAAAGGTGTGAAAAATGCGAGGAGCATGAAAAGTTGTGAAAAATGCAAGGAGCATGAAAAGGTGTGAAAAATGCGAGGAGCAAAAAAGAAAAAAAAAGAAAGAAAGAAAGACCAGGAGCATGAAAAGGTGTGAAAAATGCGAGGAGCAAAAATAAAAAAAAAGAAAGACCAGGAGCATGAAAAGGTGTGAAAAATGCGAGGAGCAAAAGAAAAAAAAAAGACCAGGAGCATGAAAAGGTGTGAAAAATGCGAGGAGCAAAAAAAAAAAAAGAAAGACCAGGAGCATGAAAAGGTGTGAAAAATGCGAGGAGCAAAAGAAAAAAAAAAGACCAGGAGCATGAAGAGGTGTGAAAAATGCGAGGAGCATGAAAAGGTGTGAAAAATGCGAGGAGCAAAAAAAAAAAAAAAAAAAGAAAGACCAGGAGCATGAAAAGGTGTGAAAAATGCGAGGAGCATGAAAAGGTGTGAAAAATGCAAGGACCATGAAAAGGTGTGAAAAATGTGAGGAGCAAAAAAAAAAAAATAGAAAGAATGACCAGGAGCATGAAAAGGTGTGAAAAATGCGAGGAGCAAAAAAAAAAAAAAAGAAAGACCAGGAGCATGAAAAGGTGTGAAAAATGCGAGGAGCAAAAGAAAAAAAAAAGACCAGGAGCATGAAAAGTTGTGAAAAACGCGAGGAGCAAAAAAAAAAAAAAAGAAAGACCAGGAGCATGAAAAGGTGTGAAAAATGCGGGGAGCAAAAAAAAAAAAAAGAAAGACCAGCAGCATGAAAAGGTGTGAAAAATGCGACGAGCATGAAAAGTTGTGAAAAATGCGAGGAGCATGAAGAGGTGTGAAAAGTGCGAGGAGCATGAAAAGGTGTGAAAAATTCGAGGAGCAAAAAAAAAAAAAAAAAGACCAGGAGCATGAAAAGGTGTGAAAAATTCGAGGAGCAAAAAAAAAAAAAAAAAAAAAACACCAGGAGCATGAAAAGGTGTGAAAAATGCGAGGAGCAAAAAAAAAAAAAGAAAGACCAGGAGCATGGAAAGGTGTGAAAAATGCAAGGAGCATGAAAAGGTGTAAAAAATGCGAGGAGCAAAAAAAAAAAAAAAAGAAAGAAAGACCAGGAGCATGAAAAGGTGTGAAAAATGCGAGGAGCAAAAGAAAAAAAAAAGACCAGGAGCATGAAAAGGTGTGAAAAATGCGAGGAGCAAAAAAAAAAAAAGAAAGACCAGGAGCATGAAAAGGTGTGAAAAATGCGAGGAGCAAAAAAAAAAAAGAAAGACCAGGAGCATGAAAAGGTGTGAAAAATGCGAGGAGCAAAAAAAAAAAAAAAAGACCAGGAGCATGAAAAGGTGTGAAAAATGCGAGGAGCAAAAAAAAAAAAAAAAGAGACCAGAAGCATGAAAAGGTGTGAAAAATGCGAGGAGCAAAAAAAAAAAAAAGAAGAAAAGAGACCAGAAGCATGAAAAGGTTTGAAAAATGCGAGGAGCAAAAAAAAAAAAAAAGAAAGACCAGGAGCATGAAAAGGTGTGAAAAATGCGAGGAGCAAAAGAAAAAAAAAAGACCAGGAGCATGAAAAGGTGTGAAAAATGCGAGGAGCAAAAAAAAAAAAAGAAAGACCAGGAGCATGAAAAGGGGTGAAAAATGCGACGAGCATGAAAAGTTGTGAAAAATGCGAGGAGCATGAAGATGTGTGAAAAATGCGAGGAGCATGAAAAGATGTGAAAAATTCGAGGAGCAAAAAAAAAAAAAAGACCAGGAGCATGAAAAGGTGTGAAAAATGCGACGAGCATGAAAAGTTGTGAAAAATGCGAGGAGCATGAAGAGGTGTGAAAAATGCGAGGAGCATGAAAAGGTGTGAAAAATTCGAGGAGCAAAAAAAAAAAAAAAAAAAAGACCAGGAGCATGAAAAGGTGTGAAAAATGCGAGGAGCAAAAAAAAAAAAAAAAAAAAGAAAGACCAGGAGCATGAAAAGGTGTGAAAAATGCGAGGAGCAAAAGAAAAAAAAAAGACCAGGAGCATGAAAAGGTGTGAAAAATGCGAGGAGCAAAAAAAAAAAAAGAAAGACCAGGAGCATGAAAAGGTGTGAAAAATGCGAGGAGCAAAAGAAAAAAAAAAGACCAGGAGCATGAAGAGGTGTGAAAAATGCGAGGAGCATGAAAAGGTGTGAAAAATGCAAGGAGCATGAAAAGGTGTGAAAAATGTGAGGAGCAAAAAAAAAAAAATAGAAAGAAAGACCAGGAGCATGAAAAGGTGTGAAAAATGCGAGGAGCAAAAAAAAAAAAAAGAAAGACCAGGAGCATGAAAAGGTGTGAAAAATGCGAGGAGCAAAAGAAAAAAAAAAGACCAGGAGCATGAAAAGGTGTGAAAAATGCGAGGAGCAAAAAAAAAAAAAGAAAGACCAGGAGCATGAAAAGGGGTGAAAATTGCGACGAGCATGAAAAGTTGTGAAAAATGCGAGGAGCATGAAGATGTGTGAAAAATGCGAGGAGCATGAAAAGATGTGAAAAATTCGAGGAGCAAAAAAAAAAAAAAGACCAGGAGCATGAAAAGGTGTGAAAAATGCGACGAGCATGAAAAGTTGTGAAAAATGCGAGGAGCATGAAGAGGTGTGAAAAATGCGAGGAGCATGAAAAGGTGTGAAAAATTCGAGGAGCAAAAAAAAAAAAAAAAAAAGACCAGGAGCATGAAAAGGTGTGAAAAATGCGAGGAGCAAAAAAAAAAAAAAAAAGAAAGACCAGGAGCATGAAAAGGTGTGAAAAATGCGAGGAGCAAAAGAAAAAAAAAAGACCAGGAGCATGAAAAGGTGTGAAAAATGCGAGGAGCAAAAAAAAAAAAAGAAAGACCAGGAGCATGAAAAGGTGTGAAAAATGCGAGGAGCAAAAGAAAAAAAAAAGACCAGGAGCATGAAGAGGTGTGAAAAATGCGAGGAGCATGAAAAGGTGTGAAAAATGCAAGGAGCATGAAAAGGTGTGAAAAATGTGAGGAGCAAAAAAAAAAAAATAGAAAGAAAGACCAGGAGCATGAAAAGGTGTGAAAAATGCGAGGAGCAAAAAAAAAAAAAAGAAAGACCAGGAGCATGAAAAGGTGTGAAAAATGCGAGGAGCAAAAGAAAAAAAAAAGACCAGGAGCATGAAAAGGTGTGAAAAATGCGACGAGCATGAAAAGTCGTGAAAAATGCGAGGAGCATGAAGAGGTGTGAAAAATGAGAGGAGCATGAAAAGGTGTGAAAAATTCGAGGAGCAAAAAAAAAAAAAAAAAAAAAAGACCAGGAGCATGAAAAGGTGTGAAAAATGCGAGGAGCAAAAAAAAAAAAAGAAAGACCAGGAGCATGAAAAGGTGTGAAAAATGCAATCAGCATTAAAGGTGTGAAAAATGCGAGGAGCATGAAAAGTTGTGAAAAATGCAAGGAGCATGAAAAGGTGTGAAAAATGCGAGGAGCAAAAAAGAAAAAAAAAGAAAGAAAGAAAGACCAGGAGCATGAAAAGGTGTGAAAAATTCGAGGAGCAAAAAAAAAAAAAAAAAAAGAAAGACCAGGAGCATGAAAAGGTGTGAAAAATGCGAGGAGGAAAAAAAAAAAAAGAAAGACCAGGAGCATGAAAAGGTGTGAAAAATGCGAGGAGCAAAAAAAAAAAAAGAAAGACCAGGAGCATGAAAAGGTGTGAAAAATGCGAGGAGCAAAAAAAAAAAAAGAAAGACCAGGAGCATGAAAAAGTGTGAAAAATGCAATCAGCATGAAAAGGTGTGAAAAATGCGAGGAGCATGAAAAGTTGTGAAAAATGCAAGGAGCATGAAAAGGTGTGAAAAATGCGAGGAGCAAAAAAGAAAAAAAAAGAAAGAAAGAAAGACCAGGAGCATGAAAAGGTGTGAAAAATGCGAGGAGCAAAAATAAAAAAAAAGAAAGACCAGGAGCATGAAAAGGTGTGAAAAATGCGAGGAGCAAAAGAAAAAAAAAAGACCAGGAGCATGAAAAGGTGTGAAAAATGCGAGGAGCAAAAAAAAAAAAAGAAAGACCAGGAGCATGAAAAGGTGTGAAAAATGCGAGGAGCAAAAGAAAAAAAAAAGACCAGGAGCATGAAGAGGTGTGAAAAATGCGAGGAGCATGAAAAGGTGTGAAAAATGCGAGGAGCAAAAAAAAAAAAAAAAAAAGAAAGACCAGGAGCATGAAAAGGTGTGAAAAATGCGAGGAGCATGAAAAGGTGTGAAAAATGCAAGGACCATGAAAAGGTGTGAAAAATGTGAGGAGCAAAAAAAAAAAAAATAGAAAGAATGACCAGGAGCATGAAAAGGTGTGAAAAATGCGAGGAGCAAAAAAAAAAAAAAAGAAAGACCAGGAGCATGAAAAGGTGTGAAAAATGCGAGGAGCAAAAGAAAAAAAAAAGACCAGGAGCATGAAAAGTTGTGAAAAACGCGAGGAGCAAAAAAAAAAAAAAAGAAAGACCAGGAGCATGAAAAGGTGTGAAAAATGCGGGGAGCAAAAAAAAAAAAAAGAAAGACCAGCAGCATGAAAAGGTGTGAAAAATGCGACGAGCATGAAAAGTTGTGAAAAATGCGAGGAGCATGAAGAGGTGTGAAAAGTGCGAGGAGCATGAAAAGGTGTGAAAAATTCGAGGAGCAAAAAAAAAAAAAAAAAGACCAGGAGCATGAAAAGGTGTGAAAAATTCGAGGAGCAAAAAAAAAAAAAAAAAAAAAACACCAGGAGCATGAAAAGGTGTGAAAAATGCGAGGAGCAAAAAAAAAAAAAGAAAGACCAGGAGCATGGAAAGGTGTGAAAAATGCAAGGAGCATGAAAAGGTGTAAAAAATGCGAGGAGCAAAAAAAAAAAAAAAAGAAAGAAAGACCAGGAGCATGAAAAGGTGTGAAAAATGCGAGGAGCAAAAGAAAAAAAAAAGACCAGGAGCATGAAAAGGTGTGAAAAATGCGAGGAGCAAAAAAAAAAAAAGAAAGACCAGGAGCATGAAAAGGTGTGAAAAATGCGAGGAAAAAAAAAAAAAAAGACCAGGAGCATGAAAAGGTGTGAAAAATGCGAGGAGCAAAAAAAAAAAAAAAAAGACCAGGAGCATGAAAAGGTGTGAAAAATGCGAGGAGAAAAAAAAAAAAAGACCAGGAGCATGAAAAGGTGTGAAAAATGCGAGGAGCAAAAAAAAAAAAAAGAAAGAAAGAAAGACCAGGAGCATGAAAAGGTGTGAAAAATGCGAGGAGCAAAAAAAAAAAAAAGAAAGACCAGGAGCATGAAAACGTGTGAAAAATGCGAGGAGCAAAAAAAAAAAAAAAAAAAAAAAAACCAGGAACATGAAAAGGTGTGAAAAATGCGAGGAGCAAAAAAAAAAAAAAAAAAGACCAGGAGCATGAAAAGGTGTGAAAAATGCGAGGAGCAAAAAAAAAAAAGAAAGACCAGGAGCATGAAAAGGTGTGAAAAATGCGAGGAGCAAAAAAAAAAAAAAAAAGACCAGGAGCATGAAAAGGTGTGAAAAATGCGAGGAGCAAAAAAAAAAAAAGAAAGACCAGGAGCATGAAAAGGTGTGAAAAATGCGAGGAGCAAAAAAAAAAAAAGAAAGACCAGGAGCATGAAAAAGTGTGAAAAATGCAATCAGCATGAAAAGGTGTGAAAAATGCGAGGAGCATGAAAAGTTGTGAAAAATGCAAGGAGCATGAAAAGGTGTGAAAAATGCGAGGAGCAAAAAAAAAAAAAAAAAGACCAGGAGCATGAAAAGGTGTGAAAAATGCGAGGAGCAAAAAAAAAAAAAGAAAGACCAGGAGCATGAAAAGGTGTGAAAAATGCGAGGAGCAAAAAAAAAAAAAAAAGACCAGGAGCATGAAAAGGTGTGAAAAATGCGAGGAGCAAAAAAAAAAAAAGAAAGACCAGGAGCATGAAAAGGGGTGAAAATTGCGACGAGCATGAAAAGTTGTGAAAAATGCGAGGAGCATGAAGATGTGTGAAAAATGCGAGGAGCAAAAAAAAAAAAAAAAGAGACCAGAAGCATGAAAAGGTGTGAAAAATGCGAGGAGCAAAAAAAAAAAAAAAGAAGAAAAGAGACCAGAAGCATGAAAAGGTGTGAAAAATGCGAGGAGCAAAAAAAAAAAAAAAAAAAAGTAAGACCAGGAGCATGAAAAGGTGTGAAAAATGCGAGGAGCAAAAGAAAAAAAAAAGACCAGGAGCATGAAAAGGTGTGAAAAATGCGAGGAGCAAAAAAAAAAAAAGAAAGACCAGGAGCATGAAAAGGGGTGAAAATTGCGACGAGCATGAAAAGTTGTGAAAAATGCGAGGAGCATGAAGATGTGTGAAAAATGCGAGGAGCATGAAAAGATGTGAAAAATTCGAGGAGCAAAAAAAAAAAAAAGACCAGGAGCATGAAAAGGTGTGAAAAATGCGACGAGCATGAAAAGTTGTGAAAAATGCGAGGAGCATGAAGAGGTGTGAAAAATGCGAGGAGCATGACAAGGTGTGAAAAATTCGAGGAGCAAAAAAAAAAAAAAAAAAAAAGACCAGGAGCATGAAAAGGTGTGAAAAATGCGAGGAGCAAAAAAAAAAAAAAAAAAAGAAAGACCAGGAGCATGAAAAGGTGTGAAAAATGCGAGGAGCAAAAGAAAAAAAAAAGACCAGGAGCATGAAGAGGTGTGAAAAATGCGAGGAGCATGAAAAGGTGTGAAAAATGCAAGGAGCATGAAAAGGTGTGAAAAATGTGAGGAGCAAAAAATAAAAAATAGAAAGAAAGACCAGGAGCATGAAAAGGTGTGAAAAATGCGAGGAGCAAAAAAAAAAAAAAGAAAGACCAGGAGCATGAAAAGGTGTGAAAAATGCGAGGAGCAAAAGAAAAAAAAAAGACCAGGAGCATGAAAAGGTGTGAAAAATGCGACGAGCATGAAAAGTCGTGAAAAATGCGAGGAGCATGAAGAGGTGTGAAAAATGCGAGGAGCATGAAAAGGTGTGAAAAATTCGAGGAGCAAAAAAAAAAAAAAAAAAAAAAGACCAGGAGCATGAAAAGGTGTGAAAAATGCGAGGAGCAAAAAAAAAAAAAGAAAGACCAGGAGCATGAAAAGGTGTGAAAAATGCAATCAGCATTAAAGGTGTGAAAAATGCGAGGAGCATGAAAAGTTGTGAAAAATGCAAGGAGCATGAAAAGGTGTGAAAAATGCGAGGAGCAAAAAAGAAAAAAAAAGAAAGAAAGAAAGACCAGGAGCATGAAAAGGTGTGAAAAATTCGAGGAGCAAAAAAAAAAAAAAAAAAGAAAGACCAGGAGCATGAAAAGGTGTGAAAAATGCGAGGAGGAAAAAAAAAAAAAGAAAGACCAGGAGCATGAAAAGGTGTGAAAAATGCGAGGAGCAAAAAAAAAAAAAGAAAGACCAGGAGCATGAAAAGGTGTGAAAAATGCGAGGAGCAAAAAAAAAAAAAGAAAGACCAGGAGCATGAAAAAGTGTGAAAAATGCAATCAGCATGAAAAGGTGTGAAAAATGCGAGGAGCATGAAAAGTTGTGAAAAATGCAAGGAGCATGAAAAGGTGTGAAAAATGCGAGGAGCAAAAAAGAAAAAAAAAGAAAGAAAGAAAGACCAGGAGCATGAAAAGGTGTGAAAAATGCGAGGAGCAAAAATAAAAAAAAAGAAAGACCAGGAGCATGAAAAGGTGTGAAAAATGCGAGGAGCAAAAGAAAAAAAAAAGACCAGGAGCATGAAAAGGTGTGAAAAATGCGAGGAGCAAAAAAAAAAAAAGAAAGACCAGGAGCATGAAAAGGTGTGAAAAATGCGAGGAGCAAAAGAAAAAAAAAAGACCAGGAGCATGAAGAGGTGTGAAAAATGCGAGGAGCATGAAAAGGTGTGAAAAATGCGAGGAGCAAAAAAAAAAAAAAAAAAAGAAAGACCAGGAGCATGAAAAGGTGTGAAAAATGCGAGGAGCATGAAAAGGTGTGAAAAATGCAAGGACCATGAAAAGGTGTGAAAAATGTGAGGAGCAAAAAAAAAAAAATAGAAAGAATGACCAGGAGCATGAAAAGGTGTGAAAAATGCGAGGAGCAAAAAAAAAAAAAAAGAAAGACCAGGAGCATGAAAAGGTGTGAAAAATGCGAGGAGCAAAAGAAAAAAAAAAGACCAGGAGCATGAAAAGTTGTGAAAAACGCGAGGAGCAAAAAAAAAAAAAAAGAAAGACCAGGAGCATGAAAAGGTGTGAAAAATGCGGGGAGCAAAAAAAAAAAAAAGAAAGACCAGCAGCATGAAAAGGTGTGAAAAATGCGACGAGCATGAAAAGTTGTGAAAAATGCGAGGAGCATGAAGAGGTGTGAAAAGTGCGAGGAGCATGAAAAGGTGTGAAAAATTCGAGGAGCAAAAAAAAAAAAAAAAAGACCAGGAGCATGAAAAGGTGTGAAAAAATCGAGGAGCAAAAAAAAAAAAAAAAAAAAAAACACCAGGAGCATGAAAAGGGGAGAAAAATACGAGGAGCAAAAAAAAAAAAAGAAAGACCAGGAGCATGGAAAGGTGTGAAAAATGCAAGGAGCATGAAAAGGTGTAAAAAATGCGAGGAGCAAAAAAAAAAAAAAAAAGAAAGAAAGACCAGGAGCATGAAAAGGTGTGAAAAATGCGAGGAGCAAAAGAAAAAAAAAAGACCAGGAGCATGAAAAGGTGTGAAAAATGCGAGGAGCAAAAAAAAAAAAAGAAAGACCAGGAGCATGAAAAGGTGTGAAAAATGCGAGGAGCAAAAAAAAAAAAGAAAGACCAGGAGCATGAAAAGGTGTGAAAAATGCGAGGAGCAAAAAAAAAAAAAAAAGACCAGGAGCATGAAAAGGTGTGAAAAATGCGAGGAGCAAAAAAAAAAAAAAAAGAGACCAGAAGCATGAAAAGGTGTGAAAAATGCGAGGAGCAAAAAAAAAAAAAAGAAGAAAAGAGACCAGAAGCATGAAAAGGTTTGAAAAATGCGAGGAGCAAAAAAAAAAAAAAAGAAAGACCAGGAGCATGAAAAGGTGTGAAAAATGCGAGGAGCAAAAGAAAAAAAAAAGACCAGGAGCATGAAAAGGTGTGAAAAATGCGAGGAGCAAAAAAAAAAAAAGAAAGACCAGGAGCATGAAAAGGGGTGAAAAATGCGACGAGCATGAAAAGTTGTGAAAAATGCGAGGAGCATGAAGATGTGTGAAAAATGCGAGGAGCATGAAAAGATGTGAAAAATTCGAGGAGCAAAAAAAAAAAAAAGACCAGGAGCATGAAAAGGTGTGAAAAATGCGACGAGCATGAAAAGTTGTGAAAAATGCGAGGAGCATGAAGAGGTGTGAAAAATGCGAGGAGCATGAAAAGGTGTGAAAAATTCGAGGAGCAAAAAAAAAAAAAAAAAAAAGACCAGGAGCATGAAAAGGTGTGAAAAATGCGAGGAGCAAAAAAAAAAAAAAAAAAAAGAAAGACCAGGAGCATGAAAAGGTGTGAAAAATGCGAGGAGCAAAAGAAAAAAAAAAGACCAGGAGCATGAAAAGGTGTGAAAAATGCGAGGAGCAAAAAAAAAAAAAGAAAGACCAGGAGCATGAAAAGGTGTGAAAAATGCGAGGAGCAAAAGAAAAAAAAAAGACCAGGAGCATGAAGAGGTGTGAAAAATGCGAGGAGCATGAAAAGGTGTGAAAAATGCAAGGAGCATGAAAAGGTGTGAAAAATGTGAGGAGCAAAAAAAAAAAAATAGAAAGAAAGACCAGGAGCATGAAAAGGTGTGAAAAATGCGAGGAGCAAAAAAAAAAAAAAGAAAGACCAGGAGCATGAAAAGGTGTGAAAAATGCGAGGAGCAAAAGAAAAAAAAAAGACCAGGAGCATGAAAAGGTGTGAAAAATGCGAGGAGCAAAAAAAAAAAAAGAAAGACCAGGAGCATGAAAAGGGGTGAAAATTGCGACGAGCATGAAAAGTTGTGAAAAATGCGAGGAGCATGAAGATGTGTGAAAAATGCGAGGAGCATGAAAAGATGTGAAAAATTCGAGGAGCAAAAAAAAAAAAAAGACCAGGAGCATGAAAAGGTGTGAAAAATGCGACGAGCATGAAAAGTTGTGAAAAATGCGAGGAGCATGAAGAGGTGTGAAAAATGCGAGGAGCATGAAAAGGTGTGAAAAATTCGAGGAGCAAAAAAAAAAAAAAAAAAAGACCAGGAGCATGAAAAGGTGTGAAAAATGCGAGGAGCAAAAAAAAAAAAAAAAAGAAAGACCAGGAGCATGAAAAGGTGTGAAAAATGCGAGGAGCAAAAGAAAAAAAAAAGACCAGGAGCATGAAAAGGTGTGAAAAATGCGAGGAGCAAAAAAAAAAAAAGAAAGACCAGGAGCATGAAAAGGTGTGAAAAATGCGAGGAGCAAAAGAAAAAAAAAAGACCAGGAGCATGAAGAGGTGTGAAAAATGCGAGGAGCATGAAAAGGTGTGAAAAATGCAAGGAGCATGAAAAGGTGTGAAAAATGTGAGGAGCAAAAAAAAAAAAATAGAAAGAAAGACCAGGAGCATGAAAAGGTGTGAAAAATGCGAGGAGCAAAAAAAAAAAAAAGAAAGACCAGGAGCATGAAAAGGTGTGAAAAATGCGAGGAGCAAAAGAAAAAAAAAAGACCAGGAGCATGAAAAGGAGTGAAAAAAGCGACGAGCATGAAAAGTCGTGAAAAATGCGAGGAGCATGAAGAGGTGTGAAAAATGCGAGGAGCATGAAAAGGTGTGAAAAATTCGAGGAGCAAAAAAAAAAAAAAAAAAAAAAAGACCAGGAGCATGAAAAGGTGTGAAAAATGCGAGGAGCAAAAAAAAAAAAAGAAAGACCAGGAGCATGAAAAGGTGTGAAAAATGCAATCAGCATTAAAGGTGTGAAAAATGCGAGGAGCATGAAAAGGTGTGAAAAATGCAAGGAGCATGAAAAGGTGTGAAAAATGCGAGGAGCAAAAAAGAAAAAAAAAGAAAGAAAGAAAGACCAGGAGCATGAAAAGGTGTGAAAAATTCGAGGAGCAAAAAAAAAAAAAAAAAAAGAAAGACCAGGAGCATGAAAAGGTGTGAAAAATGCGAGGAGGAAAAAAAAAAAAAGAAAGACCAGGAGCATGAAAAGGTGTGAAAAATGCGAGGAGCAAAAAAAAAAAAAGAAAGACCAGGAGCATGAAAAGGTGTGAAAAATGCGAGGAGCAAAAAAAAAAAAAGAAAGACCAGGAGCATGAAAAAGTGTGAAAAATGCAATCAGCATGAAAAGGTGTGAAAAATGCGAGGAGCATGAAAAGTTGTGAAAAATGCAAGGAGCATGAAAAGGTGTGAAAAATGCGAGGAGCAAAAAAGAAAAAAAAAGAAAGAAAGAAAGACCAGGAGCATGAAAAGGTGTGAAAAATGCGAGGAGCAAAAATAAAAAAAAAGAAAGACCAGGAGCATGAAAAGGTGTGAAAAATGCGAGGAGCAAAAGAAAAAAAAAAGACCAGGAGCATGAAAAGGTGTGAAAAATGCGAGGAGCAAAAAAAAAAAAAGAAAGACCAGGAGCATGAAAAGGTGTGAAAAATGCGAGGAGCAAAAGAAAAAAAAAAGACCAGGAGCATGAAGAGGTGTGAAAAATGCGAGGAGCATGAAAAGGTGTGAAAAATGCGAGGAGCAAAAAAAAAAAAAAAAAAAGAAAGACCAGGAGCATGAAAAGGTGTGAAAAATGCGAGGAGCATGAAAAGGTGTGAAAAATGCAAGGACCATGAAAAGGTGTGAAAAATGTGAGGAGCAAAAAAAAAAAAAATAGAAAGAATGACCAGGAGCATGAAAAGGTGTGAAAAATGCGAGGAGCAAAAAAAAAAAAAAAGAAAGACCAGGAGCATGAAAAGGTGTGAAAAATGCGAGGAGCAAAAGAAAAAAAAAAGACCAGGAGCATGAAAAGTTGTGAAAAACGCGAGGAGCAAAAAAAAAAAAAAAGAAAGACCAGGAGCATGAAAAGGTGTGAAAAATGCGGGGAGCAAAAAAAAAAAAAAGAAAGACCAGCAGCATGAAAAGGTGTGAAAAATGCGACGAGCATGAAAAGTTGTGAAAAATGCGAGGAGCATGAAGAGGTGTGAAAAGTGCGAGGAGCATGAAAAGGTGTGAAAATTTCGAGGAGCAAAAAAAAAAAAAAAAAAGACCAGGAGCATGAAAAGGTGTGAAAAATTCGAGGAGCAAAAAAAAAAAAAAAAAAAAAAACACCAGGAGCATGAAAAGGTGTGAAAAATGCGAGGAGCAAAAAAAAAAAAAGAAAGACCAGGAGCATGGAAAGGTGTGAAAAATGCAAGGAGCATGAAAAGGTGTAAAAAATGCGAGGAGCAAAAAAAAAAAAAAAAGAAAGAAAGACCAGGAGCATGAAAAGGTGTGAAAAATGCGAGGAGCAAAAGAAAAAAAAAAGACCAGGAGCATGAAAAGGTGTGAAAAATGCGAGGAGCAAAAAAAAAAAAAGAAAGACCAGGAGCATGAAAAGGTGTGAAAAATGCGAGGAAAAAAAAAAAAAAAGACCAGGAGCATGAAAAGGTGTGAAAAATGCGAGGAGCAAAAAAAAAAAAAAAAAGACCAGGAGCATGAAAAGGTGTGAAAAATGCGAGGAGAAAAAAAAAAAAAGACCAGGAGCATGAAAAGGTGTGAAAAATGCGAGGAGCAAAAAAAAAAAAAAGAAAGAAAGAAAGACCAGGAGCATGAAAAGGTGTGAAAAATGCGAGGAGCAAAAAAAAAAAAAAGAAAGACCAGGAGCATGAAAACGTGTGAAAAATGCGAGGAGCAAAAAAAAAAAAAAAAAAAAAAAAAACCAGGAACAAGAAAAGGTGTGAAAAAAGCGAGGAGAAAAAAAAAAAAAAAGAAAGACCAGGAGCATGAAAAGGTGTGAAAAATGCGAGGAGCAAAAAAAAAAAAGAAAGACCAGGAGCATGAAAAGGTGTGAAAAATGCGAGGAGCAAAAAAAAAAAAAAAAAGACCAGGAGCATGAAAAGGTGTGAAAAATGCGAGGAGCAAAAAAAAAAAAAGAAAGACCAGGAGCATGAAAAGGTGTGAAAAATGCGAGGAGCAAAAAAAAAAAAAGAAAGACCAGGAGCATGAAAAAGTGTGAAAAATGCAATCAGCATGAAAAGGTGTGAAAAATGCGAGGAGCATGAAAAGTTGTGAAAAATGCAAGGAGCATGAAAAGGTGTGAAAAATGCGAGGAGCAAAAAAAAAAAAAAAAAAGACCAGGAGCAAGAAAAGGTGTGAAAAATGCGAGGAGCAAAAAAAAAAAAAGAAAGACCAGGAGCATGAAAAGGTGTGAAAAATGCGAGGAGCAAAAAAAAAAAAAAAAGACCAGGAGCATGAAAAGGTGTGAAAAATGCGAGGAGCAAAAAAAAAAAAAAAAAAAAAAAAAAAACCAGGAGCAAGAAAAGGTGTGAAAAATGCGAGGAGCAAAAAAAAAAAAAGAAAGACCAGGAGCATGAAAAGGTGTGAAAAATGCGAGGAGCAAAAGAAAAAAAAAAGACCAGGAGCATGAAGAGGTGTGAAAAATGCGAGGAGCATGAAAAGGTGTGAAAAATGCAAGGAGCATGAAAAGGTGTGAAAAATGTGAGGAGCAAAAAAAAAAAAAATAGAAAGAAAGACCAGGAGCATGAAAAGGTGTGAAAAATGCGAGGAGCAAAAAAAAAAAAAAAGAAAGACCAGGAGCATGAAAAGGTGTGAAAAATGCGAGGAGCAAAAGAAAAAAAAAAGACCAGGAGCATGAAAAGGTGTGAAAAATGCGACGAGCATGAAAAGTCGTGAAAAATGCGAGGAGCATGAAGAGGTGTGAAAAATGCGAGGAGCAAAAAAAAAAAAAAAAAAAAAAAAAAAACCAGGAAAATGAAAAGGTGTGAAAAATGCGAGGAGAAAAAAAAAAAAAAGAAAGACCAGGAGCATGAAAAGGTGTGAAAAATGCGAGGAGCAAAAAAAAAAAAAAAAAAAAAAAGACCAGGAGCATGAAAAGGTGTGAAAAATTCGAGGAGCAAAAAAAAAAAAACAAAGACCAGGAGCATGAAAAGGTGTGAAAAATGCAATCAGCATGAAAAGGTGTGAAAAATGCGAGGAGCATGAAAAGTTGTGAAAAATGCAAGGAGCATGAAAAGGTGTGAAAAATGCGAGGAGAAAAAAAGAAAAAAAAAGAAAGAAAGAAAGACCAGGAGCATGAAAAGGTGTGAAAAATTCGAGGAGCAAAAAAAAAAAAAAAAAAAGAAAGACCAGGAGCATGAAAAGGGGTGAAAAATGCGAGGAGCAAAAAAAAAAAAAGAAAGACCAGGAGCATGAAAAGGTGTGAAAAATGCGAGGAGCAAAAAAAAAAAAAGAAAGACCAGGAGCATGAAAAGGTGTGAAAAATGCGAGGAGCAAAAAAAAAAAAAAAAAGACCAGGAGCATGAAAAGGTGTGAAAAATGCGAGGAGAAAAAAAAAAAAAAGACCAGGAGCATGAAAAGGTGTGAAAAATGCGAGGAGCAAAAAAAAAAAAAAAAGAAAGAAAGAAAGACCAGGAGCATGAAAAGGTGTGAAAAATGCGAGGAGCAAAAAAAAAAAAAAAAAAGAAAGACCAGGAGCATGAAAAGGTGTGAAAAATGCGAGGAGCAAAAAAAAAAAAAGAAAGACCAGGAGCATGAAAACGTGTGAAAAATGCGAGGAGCAAAAAAAAAAAAAAAAAAAAAAAAAAACAGGAACATGAAAAGGTGGGAAAAATGCGAGGAGCAAAAAAAAAAAAAGAAAGACCAGGAGCATGAAAACGTGTGAAAAATGCGAGGAGAAAAAAAAAAAAAAAAAAAGACCAGGAGCATGAAAAGGTGTGAAAAATGCGAGGAGCAAAAAAAAAAAAAAAAGAAAGAAAGAAAGACCAGGAGCATGAAAAGGTGTGAAAAATGCGAGGAGCAAAAAAAAAAAAAAAAAAGAAAGACCAGGAGCATGAAAAGGTGTGAAAAATGCGAGGAGCAAAAAAAAAAAAAGAAAGACCAGGAGCATGAAAACGTGTGAAAAATGCGAGGAGCAAAAAAAAAAAAAAAAAAAAAAAAACCAGGAACATGAAAAGGTGTGAAAAATGCGAGGAGCAAAAAAAAAAAAAGAAAGACCAGGAGCATGAATAGGTGTGAAAAATGCGAGGAGCAAAAAAAAAAAAGAAAGACCAGGAGCATGAAAAGGTGTGAAAAATGCGAGGAGCAAAAAAAAAAAAAAAAGACCAGGAGCATGAAAAGGTGTGAAAAAAGAGAGGAGCAAAAAAAAAAAAAAAAAAGAGACCAGAAGCATGAAAAGGTGTGAAAAATGCGAGGAGCAAAAAAAAAAAAAAAAAGAAAAGAGACCAGGAGCATGAAAAGGTTTGAAAAATGCGAGGAGCAAAAAAAAAAAAAAAAAAAAGAAAGACCAGGAGCATGAAAAGGTGTGAAAAATGCGAGGAGCAAAAGAAAAAAAAAAGACCAGGAGCATGAAAAGATGTGAAAAATGCGAGGAGCAAAAAAAAAAAAAGAAAGACCAGGAGCATGAAAAGGTGTGAAAAATGCGACGAGCATGAAAAGTTGTGAAAAATGCGAGGAGCATGAAGAGGTGTGAAAAATGCGAGGAGCATGAAAAGGTGTGAAAAATGCGAGGAGCAAAAAAAAAAAAAAGAAAGAAAGACCAGGAGCATGAAAAGGTGTGAAAAATGCGAGGAGCAAAAAAAAAAAAAGAAAGACCAGGAGCATGAAAACGTGTGAAAAATGCAAGGAGCAAAAAAAAAAAAAAAAAAAAAAAAAGACCAGGAACATGAAAAGGTGTGAAAAATGCGAGGAGCAAAAAAAAAAAAAGAAAGACCAGGAGCATGAAAAGGTGTGAAAAAATGCGAGGAGCAAAAAAAAAAAAGAAAGACCAGGAGCATGAAAAGGTGTGAAAAATGCGAGGAGCAAAAAAAAAAAAAAAAAGACCAGGAGCATGAAAAGGTGTGAAAAATGCGAGGAGCAAAAAAAAAAAAAAAAAGAGACCAGAAGCATGAAAAGGTGTGAAAAATGCGAGGAGCAAAAAAAAAAAAAAGAAGAAAAGAGACCAGAAGCATGAAAAGGTTTGAAAAATGCGAGGAGCAAAAAAAAAAAAAAAGAAAGACCAGGAGCATGAAAAGGTGTGAAAAATGCGAGGAGCAAAAGAAAAAAAAAAGACCAGGAGCATGAAAAGGTGTGAAAAATGCGAGGAGCAAAAGAAAAAAAAGAAAGACCAGGAGCATGAAAAGGGGTGAAAAATGCGACGAGCATGAAAAGTTGTGAAAAATGCGAGGAGCATGAAGATGTGTGAAAAATGCGAGGAGCATGAAAAGATGTGAAAAATTCGAGGAGCAAAAAAAAAAAAAAGACCAGGAGCATGAAAAGGTGTGAAAAATGCGACGAGCATGAAAAGTTGTGAAAAATGCGAGGAGCATGAAGAGGTGTGAAAAATGCGAGGAGCATGAAAAGGTGTGAAAAATTCGAGGAGCAAAAAAAAAAAAAAAAAAAGACCAGGAGCATGAAAAGGTGTGAAAAATGCGAGGAGCAAAAAAAAAAAAAAAAAAAAAGAAAGACCAGGAGCATGAAAAGGTGTGAAAAATGCGAGGAGCAAAAGAAAAAAAAAAAAGAAAAGAGACCAGGAGCATGAAAAGGTTTGAAAAATGCGAGGAGCAAAAAAAAAAAAAAGAAAGACCAGGAGCATGAAAAGGTGTGAAAAATGCGAGGAGCAAAAGAAAAAAAAAAGACCAGGAGCATGAAAAGATGTGAAAAATGCGAGGAGCAAAAAAAAAAAAAGAAAGACCAGGAGCATGAAAAGGTGTGAAAAATGCGACGAGCATGAAAAGTTGTGAAAAATGCGAGGAGCATGAAGAGGTGTGAAAAATGCGAGGAGCATGAAAAGGTGTGAAAAATGCGAGGAGCAAAAAAAAAAAAAGAAAGAAAGACCAGGAGCATGAAAAGGTGTGAAAAATGCGAGGAGCAAAAAAAAAAAAAGAAAGACCAGGAGCATGAAAACGTGTGAAAAATGCGAGGAGCAAAAAAAAAAAAAAAAAAAAAAAAAAGACCAGGAACATGAAAAGGTGTGAAAAATGCGAGGAGCAAAAAAAAAAAAAGAAAGACCAGGAGCATGAAAAGGTGTGAAAAATGCGAGGAGCAAAAAAAAAAAAGAAAGACCAGGAGCATGAAAAGGTGTGAAAAATGCGAGGAGCAAAAAAAAAAAAAAAAGACCAGGAGCATGAAAAGGTGTGAAAAATGCGAGGAGCAAAAAAAAAAAAAAAAAAAAAGAAAGACCAGGAGCATGAAAAGGTGTGAAAAATGCGAGGAGCAAAAGAAAAAAAAAAAAGAAAAGAGACCAGGAGCATGAAAAGGTTTGAAAAATGCGAGGAGCAAAAAAAAAAAAAAGAAAGACCAGGAGCATGAAAAGGTGTGAAAAATGCGAGGAGCAAAAGAAAAAAAAAAGACCAGGAGCATGAAAAGATGTGAAAAATGCGAGGAGCAAAAAAAAAAAAAGAAAGACCAGGAGCATGAAAAGGTGTGAAAAATGCGACGAGCATGAAAAGTTGTGAAAAATGCGAGGAGCATGAAGAGGTGTGAAAAATGCGAGGAGCATGAAAAGGTGTGAAAAATGCGAGGAGCAAAAAAAAAAAAAGAAAGAAAGACCAGGAGCATGAAAAGGTGTGAAAAATGCGAGGAGCAAAAAAAAAAAAAGAAAGACCAGGAGCATGAAAACGTGTGAAAAATGCGAGGAGCAAAAAAAAAAAAAAAAAAAAAAAAAAGACCAGGAACATGAAAAGGTGTGAAAAATGCGAGGAGCAAAAAAAAAAAAAGAAAGACCAGGAGCATGAAAAGGTGTGAAAAATGCGAGGAGCAAAAAAAAAAAAGAAAGACCAGGAGCATGAAAAGGTGTGAAAAATGCGAGGAGCAAAAAAAAAAAAAAAAGACCAGGAGCATGAAAAGGTGTGAAAAATGCGAGGAGCAAAAAAAAAAAAAAAAGAGACCAGAAGCATGAAAAGGTGTGAAAAATGCGAGGAGCAAAAAAAAAAAAAAGAAGAAAAGAGACCAGAAGCATGAAAAGGTTTGAAAAATGCGAGGAGCAAAAGAAAAAAAAAAGACCAGGAGCATGAAAAGGTGTGAAAAATGCGACGAGCATGAAAAGTCGTGAAAAATGCGAGGAGCATGAAGAGGTGTGAAAAATGCGAGGAGCATGAAAAGGTGTGAAAAATTCTAGGAGCAAAAAAAAAAAAAAAAAAAAAAGACCAGGAGCATGAAAAGGTGTGAAAAATTCGAGGAGCAAAAAAAAAAAAACAAAGACCAGGAGCATGAAAAGGTGTGAAAAATGCAATCAGCATGAAAAGGTGTGAAAAATGCGAGGAGCATGAAAAGTTGTGAAAAATGCAAGGAGCATGAAAAGGTGTGAAAAATGCGAGGAGCAAAAAAGAAAAAAAAAGAAAGAAAGAAAGACCAGGAGCATGAAAAGGTGTGAAAAATTCGAGGAGCAAAAAAAAAAAAAAAAAAGAAAGACCAGGAGCATGAAAAGGTGTGAAAAATGCGAGGAGCAAAAAAAAAAAAAGAAAGACCAGGAGCATGAAAAGGTGTGAAAAATGCGAGGAGCAAAAAAAAAAAAAGAAAGACCAGGAGCATGAAAAGGTGTGAAAAATGCGAGGAGCAAAAAAAAAAAAAAAAAGACCAGGAGCATGAAAAGGTGTGAAAAATGCGAGGAGAAAAAAAAAAAAAAGACCAGGAGCATGAAAAGGTGTGAAAAATGCGAGGAGCAAAAAAAAAAAAAAAAGACAGAAAGAAAGACCAGGAGCATGAAAAGGTGTGAAAAATGCGAGGAGCAAAAAAAAAAAAAAAGACCAGGAGCATGAAAAGGTGTGAAAAATGCGAGGAAAAAAAAAAAAAAAGAAAGACCAGGAGCATGAAAAGGTGTGAAAAATGCGAGGAGAAAAAAAAAAAAAAAAAAGACCAGGAGCATGAAAAGGTGTGAAAAATGCGAGGAGCAAAAAAAAAAAAAAAAGAAAGAAAGAAAGACCAGGAGCATGAAAAGGTGTGAAAAATGCGAGGAGCAAAAAAAAAAAAAAAAAAAGAAAGACCAGGAGCATGAAAAGGTGTGAAAAATGCGAGGAGCAAAAAAAAAAAAAGAAAGACCAGGAGCATGAAAACGTGTGAAAAATGCGAGGAGCAAAAAAAAAAAAAAAAAAAAAAAAAAAACCAGGAACATGAAAAGGTGTGAAAAATGCGAGGAGCAAAAAAAAAAAAAGAAAGACCAGGAGCATGAAAAGGTGTGAAAAATGCGAGGAGCAAAAGAAAAAAAAAAGACCAGGAGCATGAAGAGGTGTGAAAAATGCGAGGAGCATGAAAAGGTGTGAAAAATGCAAGGAGCATGAAAAGGTGTGAAAAATGTGAGGAGCAAAAAAAAAAAAATAGAAAGAAAGACCAGGAGCATGAAAAGGTGTGAAAAATGCGAGGAGCAAAAAAAAAAAAAAGAAAGACCAGGAGCATGAAAAGGTGTGAAAAATGCGAGGAGCAAAAGAAAAAAAAAAGACCAGGAGCATGAAAAGGTGTGAAAAATGCGACGAGCATGAAAAGTCGTGAAAAATGCGAGGAGCATGAAGAGGTGTGAAAAATGCGAGGAGCAAAAAAAAAAAAAAAAGACCAGGAGCATGAAAAGGTGTGAAAAATGCGAGGAGCAAAAAAAAAAAAAAAAGAGACCAGAAGCATGAAAAGGTGTGAAAAATGCGAGGAGCAAAAAAAAAAAAAAGAAGAAAAGAGACCAGAAGCATGAAAAGGTTTGAAAAATGCGAGGAGCAAAAAAAAAAAAAAAGAAAGACCAGGAGCATGAAAAGGTGTGAAAAATGCGAGGAGCAAAAGAAAAAAAAAAGACCAGGAGCATGAAAAGGTGTGAAAAATGCGACGAGCATGAAAAGTTGTGAAAAATGCGAGGAGCATGAAGAGGTGTGAAAAATGCGAGGAGCATGAAAAGGTGTGAAAAATTCGAGGAGCAAAAAAAAAAAAAAAAAAAGACCAGGAGCATGAAAAGGTGTGAAAAATGCGAGGAGCAAAAAAAAAAAAAAAAAAAAAGAAAGACCAGGAGCATGAAAAGGTGTGAAAAATGCGAGGAGCAAAAGAAAAAAAAAAGACCAGGAGCATGAAAAGGTGTGAAAAATGCGAGGAGCAAAAAAAAAAAAAGAAAGACCAGGAGCATGAAAAGGTGTGAAAAATGCGAGGAGCAAAAGAAAAAAAAAAGACCAGGAGCATGAAGAGGTGTGAAAAATGCGAGGAGCATGAAAAGGTGTGAAAAATGCAAGGAGCATGAAAAGGTGTGAAAAATGTGAGGAGCAAAAAAAAAAAAATAGAAAGAAAGACCAGGAGCATGAAAAGGTGTGAAAAATGCGAGGAGCAAAAAAAAAAAAAAGAAAGACCAGGAGCATGAAAAGGTGTGAAAAATGCGAGGAGCAAAAGAAAAAAAAAAGACCAGGAGCATGAAAAGGTGTGAAAAATGCGACGAGCATGAAAAGTCGTGAAAAATGCGAGGAGCATGAAGAGGTGTGAAAAATGCGAGGAGCAAAAAAAAAAAAAAAAAGACCAGGAGCATGAAAAGGTGTGAAAAATGCGAGGAGCAAAAAAAAAAAAAAAAGAGACCAGAAGCATGAAAAGGTGTGAAAAATGCGAGGAGCAAAAAAAAAAAAAAGAAGAAAAGAGACCAGAAGCATGAAAAGGTTTGAAAAATGCGAGGAGCAAAAAAAAAAAAAAAGACCAGGAGCATGAAGAGGTGTGAAAAATGCGAGGAGCATGAAAAGGTGTGAAAAATGCAAGGAGCATGAAAAGGTGTGAAAAATGTGAGGAGCAAAAAAAAAAAAATAGAAAGAAAGACCAGGAGCATGAAAAGGTGTGAAAAATGCGAGGAGCAAAAAAAAAAAAAAGAAAGACCAGGAGCATGAAAAGGTGTGAAAAATGCGAGGAGCAAAAGAAAAAAAAAAGACCAGGAGCATGAAAAGGTGTGAAAAATGCGACGAGCATGAAAAGTCGTGAAAAATGCGAGGAGCATGAAGAGGTGTGAAAAATGCGACGAGCATGAAAAGTCGTGAAAAATGCGAGGAGCATGAAGAGGTGTGAAAAATGCGAGGAGCAAAAAAAAAAAAAAAAGACCAGGAGCATGAAAAGGTGTGAAAAATGCGAGGAGCAAAAAAAAAAAAAAAAGAGACCAGAAGCATGAAAAGGTGTGAAAAATGCGAGGAGCAAAAAAAAAAAAAAGAAGAAAAGAGACCAGAAGCATGAAAAGGTTTGAAAAATGCGAGGAGCAAAAAAAAAAAAAAAGAAAGACCAGGAGCATGAAAAGGTGTGAAAAATGCGAGGAGCAAAAGAAAAAAAAAAGACCAGGAGCATGAAAAGGTGTGAAAAATGCGAGGAGCAAAAAAAAAAAAAGAAAGACCAGGAGCATGAAAAGGGGTGAAAAATGCGACGAGCATGAAAAGTTGTGAAAAATGCGAGGAGCATGAAGATGTGTGAAAAATGCGAGGAGCATGAAAAGATGTGAAAAATTCGAGGAGCAAAAAAAAAAAAAAGACCAGGAGCATGAAAAGGTGTGAAAAATGCGACGAGCATGAAAAGTTGTGAAAAATGCGAGGAGCATGAAGAGGTGTGAAAAATGCGAGGAGCATGAAAAGGTGTGAAAAATTCGAGGAGCAAAAAAAAAAAAAAAAAAACACCAGGAGCATGAAAAGGTGTGAAAAATGCGAGGAGCAAAAAAAAAAAAAAAAAAAAGAAAGACCAGGAGCATGAAAAGGTGTGAAAAATGCGAGGAGCAAAAGAAAAAAAAAAGACCAGGAGCATGAAAAGGTGTGAAAAATGCGAGGAGCAAAAAAAAAAAAAGAAAGACCAGGAGCATGAAAAGGTGTGAAAAATGCGAGGAGCAAAAGAAAAAAAAAAGACCAGGAGCATGAAGAGGTGTGAAAAATGCGAGGAGCATGAAAAGGTGTGAAAAATGCAAGGAGCATGAAAAGGTGTGAAAAATGTGAGGAGCAAAAAAAAAAAAATAGAAAGAAAGACCAGGAGCATGAAAAGGTGTGAAAAATGCGAGGAGCAAAAAAAAAAAAAAGAAAGACCAGGAGCATGAAAAGGTGTGAAAAATGCGAGGAGCAAAAGAAAAAAAAAAGACCAGGAGCATGAAAAGGTGTGAAAAATGCGACGAGCATGAAAAGTCGTGAAAAATGCGAGGAGCATGAAGAGGTGTGAAAAATGCGAGGAGCATGAAAAGGTGTGAAAAATTCTAGGAGCAAAAAAAAAAAAAAAAAAAAAAGACCAGGAGCATGAAAAGGTGTGAAAAATTCGAGGAGCAAAAAAAAAAAAACAAAGACCAGGAGCATGAAAAGGTGTGAAAAATGCAATCAGCATGAAAAGGTGTGAAAAATGCGAGGAGCATGAAAAGTTGTGAAAAATGCAAGGAGCATGAAAAGGTGTGAAAAATGCGAGGAGCAAAAAAGAAAAAAAAAGAAAGAAAGAAAGACCAGGAGCATGAAAAGGTGTGAAAAATTCGAGGAGCAAAAAAAAAAAAAAAAAAGAAAGACCAGGAGCATGAAAAGGTGTGAAAAATGCGAGGAGCAAAAAAAAAAAAAGAAAGACCAGGAGCATGAAAAGGTGTGAAAAATGCGAGGAGCAAAAAAAAAAAAAGAAAGACCAGGAGCATGAAAAGGTGTGAAAAATGCGAGGAGCAAAAAAAAAAAAAAAAAGACCAGGAGCATGAAAAGGTGTGAAAAATGCGAGGAGAAAAAAAAAAAAAAGACCAGGAGCATGAAAAGGTGTGAAAAATGCGAGGAGCAAAAAAAAAAAAAAAAGACAGAAAGAAAGACCAGGAGCATGAAAAGGTGTGAAAAATGCGAGGAGCAAAAAAAAAAAAAAAGACCAGGAGCATGAAAAGGTGTGAAAAATGCGAGGAAAAAAAAAAAAAAAGAAAGACCAGGAGCATGAAAAGGTGTGAAAAATGCGAGGAGAAAAAAAAAAAAAAAAAAAGACCAGGAGCATGAAAAGGTGTGAAAAATGCGAGGAGCAAAAAAAAAAAAAAAAGAAAGAAAGAAAGACCAGGAGCATGAAAAGGTGTGAAAAATGCGAGGAGCAAAAAAAAAAAAAAAAAAGAAAGACCAGGAGCATGAAAAGGTGTGAAAAATGCGAGGAGCAAAAAAAAAAAAAGAAAGACCAGGAGCATGAAAACGTGTGAAAAATGCGAGGAGCAAAAAAAAAAAAAAAAAAAAAAAAAACCAGGAACATGAAAAGGTGTGAAAAATGCGAGGAGCAAAAAAAAAAAAAGAAAGACCAGGAGCATGAAAAGGTGTGAAAAATGCGAGGAGCAAAAAAAAAAAAGAAAGACCAGGAGCATGAAAAGGTGTGAAAAATGCGAGGAGCAAAAAAAAAAAAAAAAGACCAGGAGCATGAAAAGGTGTGAAAAATGCGAGGAGCAAAAAAAAAAAAAAAAAGAGACCAGAAGCATGAAAAGGTGTGAAAAATGCGAGGAGCAAAAAAAAAAAAGAAAAGAAAAGAGACCAGGAGCATGAAAAGGTTTGAAAAATGCGAGGAGCAAAAAAAAAAAAAAAAAAAAGAAAGACCAGGAGCATGAAAAGGTGTGAAAAATGCGAGGAGCAAAAGAAAAAAAAAAGACCAGGAGCATGAAAAGATGTGAAAAATGCGAGGAGCAAAAAAAAAAAAAGAAAGACCAGGAACATGAAAAGGTGTGAAAAATGCGACGAGCATGAAAAGTTGTGAAAAATGCGAGGAGCATGAAGAGGTGTGAAAAATGCGAGGAGCATGAAAAGGTGTGAAAAATGCGAGGAGCAAAAAAAAAAAAAAGAAAGAAAGACCAGGAGCATGAAAAGGTGTGAAAAATGCGAGGAGCAAAAAAAAAAAAAGAAAGACCAGGAGCATGAAAACGTGTGAAAAATGCAAGGAGCAAAAAAAAAAAAAAAAAAAAAAAAGACCAGGAACATGAAAAGGTGTGAAAAATGCGAGGAGCAAAAAAAAAAAAAGAAAGACCAGGAGCATGAAAAGGTGTGAAAAATGCGAGGAGCAAAAAAAAAAAAGAAAGACCAGGAGCATGAAAAGGTGTGAAAAATGCGAGGAGCAAAAAAAAAAAAAAAAAGACCAGGAGCATGAAAAGGTGTGAAAAATGCGAGGAGCAAAAAAAAAAAAAAAAAGAGACCAGAAGCATGAAAAGGTGTGAAAAATGCGAGGAGCAAAAAAAAAAAAAAGAAGAAAAGAGACCAGAAGCATGAAAAGGTTTGAAAAATGCGAGGAGCAAAAAAAAAAAAAAAGAAAGACCAGGAGCATGAAAAGGTGTGAAAAATGCGAGGAGCAAAAGAAAAAAAAAAGACCAGGAGCATGAAAAGGTGTGAAAAATGCGAGGAGCAAAAGAAAAAAAAGAAAGACCAGGAGCATGAAAAGGGGTGAAAAATGCGACGAGCATGAAAAGTTGTGAAAAATGCGAGGAGCATGAAGATGTGTGAAAAATGCGAGGAGCATGAAAAGATGTGAAAAATTCGAGGAGCAAAAAAAAAAAAAAGACCAGGAGCATGAAAAGGTGTGAAAAATGCGACGAGCATGAAAAGTTGTGAAAAATGCGAGGAGCATGAAGAGGTGTGAAAAATGCGAGGAGCATGAAAAGGTGTGAAAAATTCGAGGAGCAAAAAAAAAAAAAAAAAAAGACCAGGAGCATGAAAAGGTGTGAAAAATGCGAGGAGCAAAAAAAAAAAAAAAAAAAAAGAAAGACCAGGAGCATGAAAAGGTGTGAAAAATGCGAGGAGCAAAAGAAAAAAAAAAAAGAAAAGAGACCAGGAGCATGAAAAGGTTTGAAAAATGCGAGGAGCAAAAAAAAAAAAAAGAAAGACCAGGAGCATGAAAAGGTGTGAAAAATGCGAGGAGCAAAAGAAAAAAAAAAGACCAGGAGCATGAAAAGATGTGAAAAATGCGAGGAGCAAAAAAAAAAAAAGAAAGACCAGGAGCATGAAAAGGTGTGAAAAATGCGACGAGCATGAAAAGTTGTGAAAAATGCGAGGAGCATGAAGAGGTGTGAAAAATGCGAGGAGCATGAAAAGGTGTGAAAAATGCGAGGAGCAAAAAAAAAAAAAGAAAGAAAGACCAGGAGCATGAAAAGGTGTGAAAAATGCGAGGAGCAAAAAAAAAAAAAGAAAGACCAGGAGCATGAAAACGTGTGAAAAATGCGAGGAGCAAAAAAAAAAAAAAAAAAAAAAAAAAGACCAGGAACATGAAAAGGTGTGAAAAATGCGAGGAGCAAAAAAAAAAAAAGAAAGACCAGGAGCATGAAAAGGTGTGAAAAATGCGAGGAGCAAAAAAAAAAAAGAAAGACCAGGAGCATGAAAAGGTGTGAAAAATGCGAGGAGCAAAAAAAAAAAAAAAAGACCAGGAGCATGAAAAGGTGTGAAAAATGCGAGGAGCAAAAAAAAAAAAAAAAAAAAAGAAAGACCAGGAGCATGAAAAGGTGTGAAAAATGCGAGGAGCAAAAGAAAAAAAAAAAAGAAAAGAGACCAGGAGCATGAAAAGGTTTGAAAAATGCGAGGAGCAAAAAAAAAAAAAAGAAAGACCAGGAGCATGAAAAGGTGTGAAAAATGCGAGGAGCAAAAGAAAAAAAAAAGACCAGGAGCATGAAAAGATGTGAAAAATGCGAGGAGCAAAAAAAAAAAAAGAAAGACCAGGAGCATGAAAAGGTGTGAAAAATGCGACGAGCATGAAAAGTTGTGAAAAATGCGAGGAGCATGAAGAGGTGTGAAAAATGCGAGGAGCATGAAAAGGTGTGAAAAATGCGAGGAGCAAAAAAAAAAAAAGAAAGAAAGACCAGGAGCATGAAAAGGTGTGAAAAATGCGAGGAGCAAAAAAAAAAAAAGAAAGACCAGGAGCATGAAAACGTGTGAAAAATGCGAGGAGCAAAAAAAAAAAAAAAAAAAAAAAAAAGACCAGGAACATGAAAAGGTGTGAAAAATGCGAGGAGCAAAAAAAAAAAAAGAAAGACCAGGAGCATGAAAAGGTGTGAAAAATGCGAGGAGCAAAAAAAAAAAAGAAAGACCAGGAGCATGAAAAGGTGTGAAAAATGCGAGGAGCAAAAAAAAAAAAAAAAGACCAGGAGCATGAAAAGGTGTGAAAAATGCGAGGAGCAAAAAAAAAAAAAAAAGAGACCAGAAGCATGAAAAGGTGTGAAAAATGCGAGGAGCAAAAAAAAAAAAAAGAAGAAAAGAGACCAGAAGCATGAAAAGGTTTGAAAAATGCGAGGAGCAAAAAAAAAAAAAAAAGAAAGACCAGGAGCATGAAAAGGTGTGAAAAATGCGAGGAGCAAAAGAAAAAAAAAAGACCAGGAGCATGAAAAGGTGTGAAAAATGCGAGGAGCAAAAGAAAAAAAAGAAAGACCAGGAGCATGAAAAGGGGTGAAAAATGCGACGAGCATGAAAAGTTGTGTAAAATGCGAGGAGCATGAAGATGTGTGAAAAATGCGAGGAGCATGAAAAGATGTGAAAAATTCGAGGAGCAAAAAAAAAAAAAAGACCAGGAGCATGAAAAGGTGTGAAAAATGCGACGAGCATGAAAAGTTGTGAAAAATGCGAGGAGCATGAAGAGGTGTGAAAAATGCGAGGAGCATGAAAAGGTGTGAAAAATTCGAGGAGCAAAAAAAAAAAAAAAAAAAGACCAGGAGCATGAAAAGGTGTGAAAAATGCGAGGAGCAAAAAAAAAAAAAAAAAAGAAAGACCAGGAGCATGAAAAGGTGTGAAAAATGCGAGGAGCAAAAGAAAAAAAAAAGACCAGGAGCATGAAAAGGTGTGAAAAATGCGAGGAGCAAAAAAAAAAAAAGAAAGACCAGGAGCATGAAAAGGTGTGAAAAATGCGAGGAGCAAAAGAAAAAAAAAAGACCAGGAGCATGAAGAGGTGTGAAAAATGCGAGGAGCATGAAAAGGTGTGAAAAATGCAAGGAGCATGAAAAGGTGTGAAAAATGCGAGGAGCAAAAAAAAAAAAAGAAAGACCAGGAGCATGAAAAGGTGTGAAAAATGCGAGGAGCAAAAGAAAAAAAAAAGACCAGGAGCATGAAGAGGTGTGAAAAATGCGAGGAGCATGAAAAGGTGTGAAAAATGCAAGGAGCATGAAAAGGTGTGAAAAATGCGAGGAGCAAAAAAAAAAAAAGAAAGACCAGGAGCATTAAAAGGGGTGAAAAATGCGACGAGCATGAAAAGTTGTGAAAAATGCGAGGAGCATGAAGATGTGTGAAAAATGCGAGGAGCATGAAAAGATGTGAAAAATTCGAGGAGCAAAAAAAAAAAAAAGACCAGGAGCATGAAAAGGTGTGAAAAATGCGACGAGCATGAAAAGTTGTGAAAAATGCGAGGAGCATGAAGAGGTGTGAAAAATGCGAGGAGCATGAAAAGGTGTGAAAAATTCGAGGAGCAAAAAAAAAAAAAAAAAAAGACCAGGAGCATGAAAAGGTGTGAAAAATGCGAGGAGCAAAAAAAAAAAAAAAAAAAGAAAGACCAGGAGCATGAAAAGGTGTGAAAAATGCGAGGAGCAAAAGAAAAAAAAAAGACCAGGAGCATGAAAAGGTGTGAAAAATGCGAGGAGCAAAAAAAAAAAAAGAAAGACCAGGAGCATGAAAAGGTGTGAAAAATGCGAGGAGCAAAAGAAAAAAAAAAGACCAGGAGCATGAAGAGGTGTGAAAAATGCGAGGAGCATGAAAAGGTGTGAAAAATGCAAGGAGCATGAAAAGGTGTGAAAAATGTGAGGAGCAAAAAAAAAAAAATAGAAAGAAAGACCAGGAGCATGAAAAGGTGTGAAAAATGCGAGGAGCAAAAAAAAAAAAAAAGAAAGACCAGGAGCATGAAAAGGTGTGAAAAATGCGAGGAGCAAAAGAAAAAAAAAAGACCAGGAGCATGAAAAGGTGTGAAAAATGCGACGAGCATGAAAAGTCGTGAAAAATGCGAGGAGCATGAAGAGGTGTGAAAAATGCGAGGAGCATGAAAACGTGTGAAAAATTCGAGGAGCAAAAAAAAAAAAAAAAAAAAAAGACCAGGAACATGAAAAGGTGTGAAAAATGCGAGGAGCAAAAAAAAAAAAAGAAAGACCAGGAGAAAGAAAAGGTGTGAAAAAGGAGAAGAAAAAAAAAAAAAAAGACCAGGAGCATGAAAAGGTGTGAAAAATGCGAGGAGCAAAAAAAAAAAAAAAAAGACCAGGAGCATGAAAAGGTGTGAAAAATGCGAGGAGAAAAAAAAAAAAAAGACCAGGAGCATGAAAAGGTGTGAAAAATGCGAGGAGCAAAAAAAAAAAAAAAAGAAAGAAAGAAAGACCAGGAGCATGAAAAGGTGTGAAAAATGCGAGGAGCAAAAAAAAAAAAAAAAAAAGAAAGACCAGGAGCATGAAAAGGTGTGAAAAATGCGAGGAGCAAAAAAAACAAAAGAAAGACCAGGAGCATGAAAACGTGTGAAAAATGCGAGGAGCAAAAAAAAAAAAAAAAAAACAAAAACCAGGAACATGAAAAGGTGTGAAAAATGCGAGGAGCAAAAAAAAAAAAAGAAAGACCAGGAGCATGAAAAGGTGTGAAAAATGCGAGGAGCAAAAAAAAAAAAGAAAGACCAGGAGCATGAAAAGGTGTGAAAAATGCGAGGAGCAAAAAAAAAAAAAGAAAGACCAGGAGCATGAAAAGGTGTGAAAAATGCGAGGAGCAAAAAAAAAAAAGAAAGACCAGGAGCATGAAAAGGTGTGAAAAATGCGAGGAGCAAAAAAAAAAAAAAAAGACCAGGAGCATGAAAAGGTGTGAAAAATGCGAGGAGCAAAAAAAAAAAAAAAAAAGAGACCAGAAGCATGAAAAGGTGTGAAAAATGCGAGGAGCAAAAAAAAAAAAAAAAAGAAAAGAGACCAGGAGCATGAAAAGGTTTGAAAAATGCGAGGAGCAAAAAAAAAAAAAAAAAAAAGAAAGACCAGGAGCATGAAAAGGTGTGAAAAATGCGAGGAGCAAAAGAAAAAAAAAAGACCAGGAGCATGAAAAGATGTGAAAAATGCGAGGAGCAAAAAAAAAAAAGAAAGACCAGGAGCATGAAAAGGTGTGAAAAATGCGACGAGCATGAAAAGTTGTGAAAAATGCGAGGAGCATGAAGAGGTGTGAAAAATGCGAGGAGCATGAAAAGGTGTGAAAAATGCGAGGAGCAAAAAAAAAAAAAAGAAAGAAAGACCAGGAGCATGAAAAGGTGTGAAAAATGCGAGGAGCAAAAAAAAAAAAGAAAGACCAGGAGCAGGAAAAGGTGTGAAAAATGCGAGGAGAAAAAAAAAAAAAAAAAAAAAAAAAAGACCAGGAACATGAAAAGGTGTGAAAAATGCGAGGAGCAAAAAAAAAAAAAGAAAGACCAGGAGCATGAAAAGGTGTGAAAAATGCGAGGACCAAAAAAAAAATAGAAAGACCAGGAGCATGAAAAGGTGTGAAAAATGCGAGGAGCAAAAAAAAAAAAAAAAGACCAGGAGCATGAAAAAGTGGGAAAAAAGCGAGGAGCAAAAAAAAAAAAAAAAGAGACCAGAAGCATGAAAAGGTGTGAAAAATGCGAGGAGCAAAAAAAAAAAAAAGAAGAAAAGAGACCAGAAGCATGAAAAGGTTTGAAAAATGCGAGGAGCAAAAAAAAAAAAAAAGAAAGACCAGGAGCATGAAAAGGTGTGAAAAATGCGAGGAGCAAAAAAAAAAAAAAAGACCAGGAGCATGAAAAGGTGTGAAAAAAGGGAGGAGCAAAAAAAAAAAAAGAAAGACAAGGAGCATGAAAAGGGGTGAAAAAAGCGACGAGCATGAAAAGTTGTGAAAAATGCGAGGAGCATGAAGATGTGTGAAAAATGCGAGGAGCATGAAAAGATGTGAAAAATTCGAGGAGCAAAAAAAAAAAAAAGACCAGGAGCATGAAAAGGTGTGAAAAATGCGACGAGCATGAAAAGTTGTGAAAAATGCGAGGAGCATGAAGAGGTGTGAAAAATGCGAGGAGCATGAAAAGGTGTGAAAAATTCGAGGAGCAAAAAAAAAAAAAAAAAAAGACCAGGAGCATGAAAAGGTGTGAAAAATGCGAGGAGCAAAAAAAAAAAAAAAAAGAAAAGAGACCAGGAGCATGAAAAGGTGTGAAAAATGCGAGGAGCAAAAAAAAAAAAAAAAAGAAAAGAGACCAGGAGCATGAAAAGGTTTGAAAAATGCGAGGAGCAAAAAAAAAAAAAAAAAAAAAGAAAGACCAGGAGCATGAAAAGGTGTGAAAAATGCGAGGAGCAAAAGAAAAAAAAAAGACCAGGAGCATGAAAAGATGTGAAAAATGCGAGGAGCAAAAAAAAAAAAAGAAAGACCAGGAACATGAAAAGGTGTGAAAAATGCGACGAGCATGAAAAGTTGTGAAAAATGCGAGGAGCATGAAGAGGTGTGAAAAATGCGAGGAGCATGAAAAGGTGTGAAAAATGCGAGGAGCAAAAAAAAAAAAAAGAAAGAAAGACCAGGAGCATGAAAAGGTGTGAAAAATGAGAGGAGCAAAAAAAAAAAAAGAAAGACCAGGAGCATGAAAACGTGTGAAAAATGCGAGGAGCAAAAAAAAAAAAAAAAAAAAAAAAAAGACCAGGAGCATGAAAAGGTGTGAAAAATGCGAGGAGCAAAAAAAAAAAAAGAAAGACCAGGAGCATGAAAAGGTGTGAAAAATGCGAGGAGCAAAAAAAAAAAAGAAAGACCAGGAGCATGAAAAGGTGTGAAAAATGCGAGGAGCAAAAAAAAAAAAAAAAAGACCAGGAGCATGAAAAGGTGTGAAAAATGCGAGGAGCAAAAAAAAAAAAAAAAAGAGACCAGAAGCATGAAAAGGTGTGAAAAATGCGAGGAGCAAAAAAAAAAAAAAGAAGAAAAGAGACCAGAAGCATGAAAAGGTTTGAAAAATGCGAGGAGCAAAAAAAAAAAAAAAGAAAGACCAGGAGCATGAAAAGGTGTGAAAAATGCGAGGAGCAAAAGAAAAAAAAAAGACCAGGAGCATGAAAAGGTGTGAAAAATGCGAGGAGCAAAAGAAAAAAAAGAAAGACCAGGAGCATGAAAAGGGGTGAAAAATGCGACGAGCATGAAAAGTTGTGAAAAATGCGAGGAGCATGAAGATGTGTGAAAAATGCGAGGAGCATGAAAAGATGTGAAAAATTCGAGGAGCAAAAAAAAAAAAAGACCAGGAGCATGAAAAGGTGTGAAAAATGCGACGAGCATGAAAAGTTGTGAAAAATGCGAGGAGCATGAAGAGGTGTGAAAAATGCGAGGAGCATGAAAAGGTGTGAAAAATTCGAGGAGCAAAAAAAAAAAAAAAAAAAGACCAGGAGCATGAAAAGGTGTGAAAAATGCGAGGAGCAAAAAAAAAAAAAAAAAAAAAGAAAGACCAGGAGCATGAAAAGGTGTGAAAAATGCGAGGAGCAAAAGAAAAAAAAAAGACCAGGAGCATGAAAAGGTGTGAAAAATGCGAGGAGCAAAAAAAAAAAAAGAAAGACCAGGAGCATGAAAAGGTGTGAAAAATGCGAGGAGCAAAAGAAAAAAAAAAGACCAGGAGCATGAAGAGGTGTGAAAAATGCGAGGAGCATGAAAAGGTGTGAAAAATGCAAGGAGCATGAAAAGGTGTGAAAAATGCGAGGAGCAAAAAAAAAAAAAGAAAGACCAGGAGCATTAAAAGGGGTGAAAAATGCGACGAGCATGAAAAGTTGTGAAAAATGCGAGGAGCATGAAGATGTGTGAAAAATGCGAGGAGCATGAAAAGATGTGAAAAATTCGAGGAGCAAAAAAAAAAAAAAGACCAGGAGCATGAAAAGGTGTGAAAAATGCGACGAGCATGAAAAGTTGTGAAAAATGCGAGGAGCATGAAGAGGTGTGAAAAATGCGAGGAGCATGAAAAGGTGTGAAAAATTCGAGGAGCAAAAAAAAAAAAAAAAAAAGACCAGGAGCATGAAAAGGTGTGAAAAATGCGAGGAGCAAAAAAAAAAAAAAAAAAAAGAAAGACCAGGAGCATGAAAAGGTGTGAAAAATGCGAGGAGCAAAAGAAAAAAAAAAGACCAGGAGCATGAAAAGGTGTGAAAAATGCGAGGAGCAAAAAAAAAAAAAGAAAGACCAGGAGCATGAAAAGGTGTGAAAAATGCGAGGAGCAAAAGAAAAAAAAAAGACCAGGAGCATGAAGAGGTGTGAAAAATGCGAGGAGCATGAAAAGGTGTGAAAAATGCAAGGAGCATGAAAAGGTGTGAAAAATGTGAGGAGCAAAAAAAAAAAAATAGAAAGAAAGACCAGGAGCATGAAAAGGTGTGAAAAATGCGAGGAGCAAAAAAAAAAAAAAAGAAAGACCAGGAGCATGAAAAGGTGTGAAAAATGCGAGGAGCAAAAGAAAAAAAAAAGACCAGGAGCATGAAAAGGTGTGAAAAATGCGACGAGCATGAAAAGTCGTGAAAAATGCGAGGAGCATGAAGAGGTGTGAAAAATGCGAGGAGCATGAAAACGTGTGAAAAATTCGAGGAGCAAAAAAAAAAAAAAAAAAAAAAAGACCAGGAACATGAAAAGGTGTGAAAAATGCGAGGAGCAAAAAAAAAAAAAGAAAGACCAGGAGCATGAAAAGGTGTGAAAAATGCGAGGAAAAAAAAAAAAAAAGACCAGGAGCATGAAAAGGTGTGAAAAATGCGAGGAGCAAAAAAAAAAAAAAAAAAGACCAGGAGCATGAAAAGGTGTGAAAAATGCGAGGAGAAAAAAAAAAAAAAGACCAGGAGCATGAAAAGGTGTGAAAAATGCGAGGAGCAAAAAAAAAAAAAAAAAAGAAAGACCAGGAGCATGAAAAGGTGTGAAAAATGCGAGGAGCAAAAAAAAAAAAAGAAAGACCAGGAGCATGAAAAGGTGTGAAAAATGCGAGGAGCAAAAGAAAAAAAAAAGACCAGGAGCATGAAGAGGTGTGAAAAATGCGAGGAGCATGAAAAGGTGTGAAAAATGCAAGGAGCATGAAAAGGTGTGAAAAATGTGAGGAGCAAAAAAAAAAAAATAGAAAGAAAGACCAGGAGCATGAAAAGGTGTGAAAAATGCGAGGAGCAAAAAAAAAAAAAAAGAAAGACCAGGAGCATGAAAAGGTGTGAAAAATGCGAGGAGCAAAAGAAAAAAAAAAGACCAGGAGCATGAAAAGGTGTGAAAAATGCGACGAGCATGAAAAGTCGTGAAAAATGCGAGGAGCATGAAGAGGTGTGAAAAATGCGAGGAGCATGAAAACGTGTGAAAAATTCGAGGAGCAAAAAAAAAAAAAAAAAAAAAAAGACCAGGAACATGAAAAGGTGTGAAAAATGCGAGGAGCAAAAAAAAAAAAAGAAAGACCAGGAGCATGAAAAGGTGTGAAAAATGCGAGGAAAAAAAAAAAAAAAGACCAGGAGCATGAAAAGGTGTGAAAAATGCGAGGAGCAAAAAAAAAAAAAAAAAGACCAGGAGCATGAAAAGGTGTGAAAAATGCGAGGAGAAAAAAAAAAAAAAGACCAGGAGCATGAAAAGGTGTGAAAAATGCGAGGAGCAAAAAAAAAAAAAAAAGAAAGAAAGAAAGACCAGGAGCATGAAAAGGTGTGAAAAATGCGAGGAGCAAAAAAAAAAAAAAAAAAAGAAAGACCAGGAGCATGAAAAGGTGTGAAAAATGCGAGGAGCAAAAAAAAAAAAAGAAAGACCAGGAGCATGAAAACGTGTGAAAAATGCGAGGAGCAAAAAAAAAAAAAAAAAAAACAAAAACCAGGAACATGAAAAGGTGAGAAAAAGGCGAGGAGCAAAAAAAAAAAAAAAAAGACCAGGAGCATGAAAAGGTGTGAAAAATGCGAGGAGCAAAAAAAAAAAAGAAAGACCAGGAGCATGAAAAGGTGTGAAAAATGCGAGGAGCAAAAAAAAAAAAAGAAAGACCAGGAGCATGAAAAGGTGTGAAAAATGCGAGGAGCAAAAAAAAAAAAGAAAGACCAGGAGCATGAAAAGGTGTGAAAAATGCGAGGAGCAAAAAAAAAAAAAAAAGACCAGGAGCATGAAAAGGTGTGAAAAATGCGAGGAGCAAAAAAAAAAAAAAAAAGAGACCAGAAGAATGAAAAGGTGTGAAAAATGCGAGGAGCAAAAAAAAAAAAAAAAGAAAAGAGACCAGGAGCATGAAAAGGTTTGAAAAATGCGAGGAGCAAAAAAAAAAAAAAAAAAAAGAAAGACCAGGAGCATGAAAAGGTGTGAAAAATGCGAGGAGCAAAAGAAAAAAAAAAGACCAGGAGCATGAAAAGATGTGAAAAATGCGAGGAGCAAAAAAAAAAAAGAAAGACCAGGAGCATGAAAAGGTGTGAAAAATGCGACGAGCATGAAAAGTTGTGAAAAATGCGAGGAGCATGAAGAGGTGTGAAAAATGCGAGGAGCATGAAAAGGTGTGAAAAATGCGAGGAGCAAAAAAAAAAAAAAGAAAGAAAGACCAGGAGCATGAAAAGGTGTGAAAAATGCGAGGAGCAAAAAAAAAAAAGAAAGACCAGGAGCATGAAAACGTGTGAAAAATGCGAGGAGAAAAAAAAAAAAAAAAAAAAAAAAAGACCAGGAACATGAAAAGGTGTGAAAAATGCGAGGAGCAAAAAAAAAAAAAGAAAGACCAGGAGCATGAAAAGGTGTGAAAAATGCGAGGAGCAAAAAAAAAAAAGAAAGACCAGGAGCATGAAAAGGTGTGAAAAATGCGAGGAGCAAAAAAAAAAAAAAAAGACCAGGAGCATGAAAAGGTGTGAAAAATGCGAGGAGCAAAAAAAAAAAAAAAAGAGACCAGAAGCATGAAAAGGTGTGAAAAATGCGAGGAGCAAAAAAAAAAAAAAGAAGAAAAGAGACCAGAAGCATGAAAAGGTTTGAAAAATGCGAGGAGCAAAAAAAAAAAAAAAGAAAGACCAGGAGCATGAAAAGGTGTGAAAAATGCGAGGAGCAAAAGAAAAAAAAAAGACCAGGAGCATGAAAAGGTGTGAAAAATGCGAGGAGCAAAAAAAAAAAAAGAAAGACCAGGAGCATGAAAAGGGGTGAAAAATGCGACGAGCATGAAAAGTTGTGAAAAATGCGAGGAGCATGAAGATGTGTGAAAAATGCGAGGAGCATGAAAAGATGTGAAAAATTCGAGGAGCAAAAAAAAAAAAAAGACCAGGAGCATGAAAAGGTGTGAAAAATGCGACGAGCATGAAAAGTTGTGAAAAATGCGAGGAGCATGAAGAGGTGTGAAAAATGCGAGGAGCATGAAAAGGTGTGAAAAATTCGAGGAGCAAAAAAAAAAAAAAAAAAAGACCAGGAGCATGAAAAGGTGTGAAAAATGCGAGGAGCAAAAAAAAAAAAAAAAAAAAGAAAGACCAGGAGCATGAAAAGGTGTGAAAAATGCGAGGAGCAAAAGAAAAAAAAAAGACCAGGAGCATGAAAAGGTGTGAAAAATGCGAGGAGCAAAAAAAAAAAAAGAAAGACCAGGAGCATGAAAAGGTGTGAAAAATGCGAGGAGCAAAAGAAAAAAAAAAGACCAGGAGCATGAAGAGGTGTGAAAAATGCGAGGAGCATGAAAAGGTGTGAAAAATGCAAGGAGCATGAAAAGGTGTGAAAAATGTGAGGAGCAAAAAAAAAAAAAATAGAAAGAAAGACCAGGAGCATGAAAAGGTGTGAAAAATGCGAGGAGCAAAAAAAAAAAAAAGAAAGACCAGGAGCATGAAAAGGTGTGAAAAATGCGAGGAGCAAAAGAAAAAAAAAAGACCAGGAGCATGAAAAGGTGTGAAAAATGCGACGAGCATGAAAAGTCGTGAAAAATGCGAGGAGCATGAAGAGGTGTGAAAAATGCGAGGAGCAAAAAAAAAAAAAAAAGACCAGGAGCATGAAAAGGTGTGAAAAATGCGAGGAGCAAAAAAAAAAAAAAAAGAGACCAGAAGCATGAAAAGGTGTGAAAAATGCGAGGAGCAAAAAAAAAAAAAAGAAGAAAAGAGACCAGAAGCATGAAAAGTTTTGAAAAATGCGAGGAGCAAAAAAAAAAAAAAAGAAAGACCAGGAGCATGAAAAGGTGTGAAAAATGCGAGGAGCAAAAGAAAAAAAAAAGACCAGGAGCATGAAAAGGTGTGAAAAATGCGAGGAGCAAAAAAAAAAAAAAAAAAAAGAAAGACCAGGAGCATGAAAAGGTGTGAAAAATGCGAGGAGCAAAAGAAAAAAAAAGACCAGGAGCATGAAAAGGTGTGAAAAATGCGAGGAGCAAAAAAAAAAAAAGAAAGACCAGGAGCATGAAAAGGGGTGAAAATTGCGACGAGCATGAAAAGTTGTGAAAAATGCGAGGAGCATGAAGATGTGTGAAAAATGCGAGGAGCATGAAAAGATGTGAAAAATTCGAGGAGCAAAAAAAAAAAAAAGACCAGGAGCATGAAAAGGTGTGAAAAATGCGACGAGCATGAAAAGTTGTGAAAAATGCGAGGAGCATGAAGAGGTGTGAAAAATGCGAGGAGCATGAAAAGGTGTGAAAAATTCGAGGAGCAAAAAAAAAAAAAAAAAAAGACCAGGAGCATGAAAAGGTGTGAAAAATGCGAGGAGCAAAAAAAAAAAAAAAAAGAAAGACCAGGAGCATGAAAAGGTGTGAAAAATGCGAGGAGCAAAAGAAAAAAAAAAGACCAGGAGCATGAAAAGGTGTGAAAAATGCGAGGAGCAAAAAAAAAAAAGAAAGACCAGGAGCATGAAAAGGAGTGAAAAATGCGAGGAGCAAAAAAAAAAAAAAAAAGAAAAGAAACCAGGAGCAAGAAAAGGTTTGAAAAATGCGAGGAGCAAAAAAAAAAAAAAAAAAAAGAAAGACCAGGAGCATGAAAAGGTGTGAAAAATGCGAGGAGCAAAAGAAAAAAAAAAGACCAGGAGCATGAAAAGATGTGAAAAATGCGAGGAGCAAAAAAAAAAAAGAAAGACCAGGAGCATGAAAAGGTGTGAAAAATGCGACGAGCATGAAAAGTTGTGAAAAATGCGAGGAGCATGAAGAGGTGTGAAAAATGCGAGGAGCATGAAAAGGTGTGAAAAATGCGAGGAGCAAAAAAAAAAAAAAGAAAGAAAGACCAGGAGCATGAAAAGGTGTGAAAAATGCGAGGAGCAAAAAAAAAAAAGAAAGACCAGGAGCATGAAAACGTGTGAAAAATGCGAGGAGAAAAAAAAAAAAAAAAAAAAAAAAAGACCAGGAACATGAAAAGGTGTGAAAAATGCGAGGAGCAAAAAAAAAAAAAGAAAGACCAGGAGCATGAAAAGGTGTGAAAAATGCGAGGAGCAAAAAAAAAAAAGAAAGACCAGGAGCATGAAAAGGTGTGAAAAATGCGAGGAGCAAAAAAAAAAAAAAAAGACCAGGAGCATGAAAAGGTGTGAAAAATGCGAGGAGCAAAAAAAAAAAAAAAAGAGACCAGAAGCATGAAAAGGTGTGAAAAATGCGAGGAGCAAAAAAAAAAAAAAGAAGAAAAGAGACCAGAAGCATGAAAAGGTTTGAAAAATGCGAGGAGCAAAAAAAAAAAAAAAGAAAGACCAGGAGCATGAAAAGGTGTGAAAAATGCGAGGAGCAAAAGAAAAAAAAAAGACCAGGAGCATGAAAAGGTGTGAAAAATGCGAGGAGCAAAAAAAAAAAAAGAAAGACCAGGAGCATGAAAAGGGGTGAAAAATGCGACGAGCATGAAAAGTTGTGAAAAATGCGAGGAGCATGAAGATGTGTGAAAAATGCGAGGAGCATGAAAAGATGTGAAAAATTCGAGGAGCAAAAAAAAAAAAAAGACCAGGAGCATGAAAAGGTGTGAAAAATGCGACGAGCATGAAAAGTTGTGAAAAATGCGAGGAGCATGAAGAGGTGTGAAAAATGCGAGGAGCATGAAAAGGTGTGAAAAATTCGAGGAGCAAAAAAAAAAAAAAAAAAAGACCAGGAGCATGAAAAGGTGTGAAAAATGCGAGGAGCAAAAAAAAAAAAAAAAAAAAGAAAGACCAGGAGCATGAAAAGGTGTGAAAAATGCGAGGAGCAAAAGAAAAAAAAAAGACCAGGAGCATGAAAAGGTGTGAAAAATGCGAGGAGCAAAAAAAAAAAAAGAAAGACCAGGAGCATGAAAAGGTGTGAAAAATGCGAGGAGCAAAAGAAAAAAAAAAGACCAGGAGCATGAAGAGGTGTGAAAAATGCGAGGAGCATGAAAAGGTGTGAAAAATGCAAGGAGCATGAAAAGGTGTGAAAAATGTGAGGAGCAAAAAAAAAAAAAATAGAAAGAAAGACCAGGAGCATGAAAAGGTGTGAAAAATGCGAGGAGCAAAAAAAAAAAAAAGAAAGACCAGGAGCATGAAAAGGTGTGAAAAATGCGAGGAGCAAAAGAAAAAAAAAAGACCAGGAGCATGAAAAGGTGTGAAAAATGCGACGAGCATGAAAAGTCGTGAAAAATGCGAGGAGCATGAAGAGGTGTGAAAAATGCGAGGAGCAAAAAAAAAAAAAAAAGACCAGGAGCATGAAAAGGTGTGAAAAATGCGAGGAGCAAAAAAAAAAAAAAGAGAGACCAGAAGCATGAAAAGGTGTGAAAAATGCGAGGAGCAAAAAAAAAAAAAAGAAGAAAAGAGACCAGAAGCATGAAAAGTTTTGAAAAATGCGAGGAGCAAAAAAAAAAAAAAAGAAAGACCAGGAGCATGAAAAGGTGTGAAAAATGCGAGGAGCAAAAGAAAAAAAAAAGACCAGGAGCATGAAAAGGTGTGAAAAATGCGAGGAGCAAAAAAAAAAAAAAAAAAAAGAAAGACCAGGAGCATGAAAAGGTGTGAAAAATGCGAGGAGCAAAAGAAAAAAAAAGACCAGGAGCATGAAAAGGTGTGAAAAATGCGAGGAGCAAAAAAAAAAAAAGAAAGACCAGGAGCATGAAAAGGGGTGAAAATTGCGACGAGCATGAAAAGTTGTGAAAAATGCGAGGAGCATGAAGATGTGTGAAAAATGCGAGGAGCATGAAAAGATGTGAAAAATTCGAGGAGCAAAAAAAAAAAAAAGACCAGGAGCATGAAAAGGTGTGAAAAATGCGACGAGCATGAAAAGTTGTGAAAAATGCGAGGAGCATGAAGAGGTGTGAAAAATGCGAGGAGCATGAAAAGGTGTGAAAAATTCGAGGAGCAAAAAAAAAAAAAAAAAAAGACCAGGAGCATGAAAAGGTGTGAAAAATGCGAGGAGCAAAAAAAAAAAAAAAAAGAAAGACCAGGAGCATGAAAAGGTGTGAAAAATGCGAGGAGCAAAAGAAAAAAAAAAGACCAGGAGCATGAAAAGGTGTGAAAAATGCGAGGAGCAAAAAAAAAAAAAGAAAGACCAGGAGCATGAAAAGGTGTGAAAAATGCGAGGAGCAAAAGAAAAAAAAAAGACCAGGAGCATGAAGAGGTGTGAAAAATGCGAGGAGCATGAAAAGGTGTGAAAAATGCAAGGAGCATGAAAAGGTGTGAAAAATGTGAGGAGCAAAAAAAAAAAAATAGAAAGAAAGACCAGGAGCATGAAAAGGTGTGAAAAATGCGAGGAGCAAAAAAAAAAAAAAGAAAGACCAGGAGCATGAAAAGGTGTGAAAAATGCGAGGAGCAAAAGAAAAAAAAAAGACCAGGAGCATGAAAAGGTGTGAAAAATGCGACGAGCATGAAAAGTCGTGAAAAATGCGAGGAGCATGAAGAGGTGTGAAAAATGCGAGGAGCATGAAAAGGTGTGAAAAATTCGAGGAGCAAAAAAAAAAAAAAAAAAAAAAGACCAGGAGCATGAAAAGGTGTGAAAAATGCGAGGAGCAAAAAAAAAAAAAGAAAGACCAGGAGCATGAAAAGGTGTGAAAAATGCAATCAGCATTAAAGGTGTGAAAAATGCGAGGAGCATGAAAAGTTGTGAAAAATGCAAGGAGCATGAAAAGGTGTGAAAAATGCGAGGAGCAAAAAAGAAAAAAAAAGAAAGAAAGAAAGACCAGGAGCATGAAAAGGTGTGAAAAATTCGAGGAGCAAAAAAAAAAAAAAAAAGAAAGACCAGGAGCATGAAAAGGTGTGAAAAATGCGAGGAGGAAAAAAAAAAAAAGAAAGACCAGGAGCATGAAAAGGTGTGAAAAATGCGAGGAGCAAAAAAAAAAAAAGAAAGACCAGGAGCATGAAAAGGTGTGAAAAATGCGAGGAGCAAAAAAAAAAAAAGAAAGACCAGGAGCATGAAAAAGTGTGAAAAATGCAATCAGCATGAAAAGGTGTGAAAAATGCGAGGAGCATGAAAAGTTGTGAAAAATGCAAGGAGCATGAAAAGGTGTGAAAAATGCGAGGAGCAAAAAAGAAAAAAAAAGAAAGAAAGAAAGACCAGGAGCATGAAAAGGTGTGAAAAATGCGAGGAGCAAAAATAAAAAAAAAGAAAGACCAGGAGCATGAAAAGGTGTGAAAAATGCGAGGAGCAAAAGAAAAAAAAAAGACCAGGAGCATGAAAAGGTGTGAAAAATGCGAGGAGCAAAAAAAAAAAAAGAAAGACCAGGAGCATGAAAAGGTGTGAAAAATGCGAGGAGCAAAAGAAAAAAAAAAGACCAGGAGCATGAAGAGGTGTGAAAAATGCGAGGAGCATGAAAAGGTGTGAAAAATGCGAGGAGCAAAAAAAAAAAAAAAAAAAGAAAGACCAGGAGCATGAAAAGGTGTGAAAAATGCGAGGAGCATGAAAAGGTGTGAAAAATGCAAGGACCATGAAAAGGTGTGAAAAATGTGAGGAGCAAAAAAAAAAAAATAGAAAGAATGACCAGGAGCATGAAAAGGTGTGAAAAATGCGAGGAGCAAAAAAAAAAAAAAAGAAAGACCAGGAGCATGAAAAGGTGTGAAAAATGCGAGGAGCAAAAGAAAAAAAAAAGACCAGGAGCATGAAAAGTTGTGAAAAACGCGAGGAGCAAAAAAAAAAAAAAAGAAAGACCAGGAGCATGAAAAGGTGTGAAAAATGCGGGGAGCAAAAAAAAAAAAAAGAAAGACCAGCAGCATGAAAAGGTGTGAAAAATGCGACGAGCATGAAAAGTTGTGAAAAATGCGAGGAGCATGAAGAGGTGTGAAAAGTGCGAGGAGCATGAAAAGGTGTGAAAAATTCGAGGAGCAAAAAAAAAAAAAAAAAGACCAGGAGCATGAAAAGGTGTGAAAAATTCGAGGAGCAAAAAAAAAAAAAAAAAAAAAACACCAGGAGCATGAAAAGGTGTGAAAAATGCGAGGAGCAAAAAAAAAAAAAGAAAGACCAGGAGCATGGAAAGGTGTGAAAAATGCAAGGAGCATGAAAAGGTGTAAAAAATGCGAGGAGCAAAAAAAAAAAAAAAAGAAAGAAAGACCAGGAGCATGAAAAGGTGTGAAAAATGCGAGGAGCAAAAGAAAAAAAAAAGACCAGGAGCATGAAAAGGTGTGAAAAATGCGAGGAGCAAAAAAAAAAAAAGAAAGACCAGGAGCATGAAAAGGTGTGAAAAATGCGAGGAGCAAAAAAAAAAAAGAAAGACCAGGAGCATGAAAAGGTGTGAAAAATGCGAGGAGCAAAAAAAAAAAAAAAAGACCAGGAGCATGAAAAGGTGTGAAAAATGCGAGGAGCAAAAAAAAAAAAAAAAGAGACCAGAAGCATGAAAAGGTGTGAAAAATGCGAGGAGCAAAAAAAAAAAAAAGAAGAAAAGAGACCAGAAGCATGAAAAGGTTTGAAAAATGCGAGGAGCAAAAAAAAAAAAAAAGAAAGACCAGGAGCATGAAAAGGTGTGAAAAATGCGAGGAGCAAAAGAAAAAAAAAAGACCAGGAGCATGAAAAGGTGTGAAAAATGCGAGGAGCAAAAAAAAAAAAAGAAAGACCAGGAGCATGAAAAGGGGTGAAAAATGCGACGAGCATGAAAAGTTGTGAAAAATGCGAGGAGCATGAAGATGTGTGAAAAATGCGAGGAGCATGAAAAGATGTGAAAAATTCGAGGAGCAAAAAAAAAAAAAAGACCAGGAGCATGAAAAGGTGTGAAAAATGCGACGAGCATGAAAAGTTGTGAAAAATGCGAGGAGCATGAAGAGGTGTGAAAAATGCGAGGAGCATGAAAAGGTGTGAAAAATTCGAGGAGCAAAAAAAAAAAAAAAAAAAAGACCAGGAGCATGAAAAGGTGTGAAAAATGCGAGGAGCAAAAAAAAAAAAAAAAAAAAGAAAGACCAGGAGCATGAAAAGGTGTGAAAAATGCGAGGAGCAAAAGAAAAAAAAAAGACCAGGAGCATGAAAAGGTGTGAAAAATGCGAGGAGCAAAAAAAAAAAAAGAAAGACCAGGAGCATGAAAAGGTGTGAAAAATGCGAGGAGCAAAAGAAAAAAAAAAGACCAGGAGCATGAAGAGGTGTGAAAAATGCGAGGAGCATGAAAAGGTGTGAAAAATGCAAGGAGCATGAAAAGGTGTGAAAAATGTGAGGAGCAAAAAAAAAAAAATAGAAAGAAAGACCAGGAGCATGAAAAGGTGTGAAAAATGCGAGGAGCAAAAAAAAAAAAAAGAAAGACCAGGAGCATGAAAAGGTGTGAAAAATGCGAGGAGCAAAAGAAAAAAAAAAGACCAGGAGCATGAAAAGGTGTGAAAAATGCGAGGAGCAAAAAAAAAAAAAGAAAGACCAGGAGCATGAAAAGGGGTGAAAATTGCGACGAGCATGAAAAGTTGTGAAAAATGCGAGGAGCATGAAGATGTGTGAAAAATGCGAGGAGCATGAAAAGATGTGAAAAATTCGAGGAGCAAAAAAAAAAAAAAGACCAGGAGCATGAAAAGGTGTGAAAAATGCGACGAGCATGAAAAGTTGTGAAAAATGCGAGGAGCATGAAGAGGTGTGAAAAATGCGAGGAGCATGAAAAGGTGTGAAAAATTCGAGGAGCAAAAAAAAAAAAAAAAAAAGACCAGGAGCATGAAAAGGTGTGAAAAATGCGAGGAGCAAAAAAAAAAAAAAAAAGAAAGACCAGGAGCATGAAAAGGTGTGAAAAATGCGAGGAGCAAAAGAAAAAAAAAAGACCAGGAGCATGAAAAGGTGTGAAAAATGCGAGGAGCAAAAAAAAAAAAAGAAAGACCAGGAGCATGAAAAGGTGTGAAAAATGCGAGGAGCAAAAGAAAAAAAAAAGACCAGGAGCATGAAGAGGTGTGAAAAATGCGAGGAGCATGAAAAGGTGTGAAAAATGCAAGGAGCATGAAAAGGTGTGAAAAATGTGAGGAGCAAAAAAAAAAAAATAGAAAGAAAGACCAGGAGCATGAAAAGGTGTGAAAAATGCGAGGAGCAAAAAAAAAAAAAAGAAAGACCAGGAGCATGAAAAGGTGTGAAAAATGCGAGGAGCAAAAGAAAAAAAAAAGACCAGGAGCATGAAAAGGTGTGAAAAATGCGACGAGCATGAAAAGTCGTGAAAAATGCGAGGAGCATGAAGAGGTGTGAAAAATGAGAGGAGCATGAAAAGGTGTGAAAAATTCGAGGAGCAAAAAAAAAAAAAAAAAAAAAAGACCAGGAGCATGAAAAGGTGTGAAAAATGCGAGGAGCAAAAAAAAAAAAAGAAAGACCAGGAGCATGAAAAGGTGTGAAAAATGCAATCAGCATTAAAGGTGTGAAAAATGCGAGGAGCATGAAAAGTTGTGAAAAATGCAAGGAGCATGAAAAGGTGTGAAAAATGCGAGGAGCAAAAAAGAAAAAAAAAGAAAGAAAGAAAGACCAGGAGCATGAAAAGGTGTGAAAAATTCGAGGAGCAAAAAAAAAAAAAAAAAAAGAAAGACCAGGAGCATGAAAAGGTGTGAAAAATGCGAGGAGGAAAAAAAAAAAAAGAAAGACCAGGAGCATGAAAAGGTGTGAAAAATGCGAGGAGCAAAAAAAAAAAAAGAAAGACCAGGAGCATGAAAAGGTGTGAAAAATGCGAGGAGCAAAAAAAAAAAAAGAAAGACCAGGAGCATGAAAAAGTGTGAAAAATGCAATCAGCATGAAAAGGTGTGAAAAATGCGAGGAGCATGAAAAGTTGTGAAAAATGCAAGGAGCATGAAAAGGTGTGAAAAATGCGAGGAGCAAAAAAGAAAAAAAAAGAAAGAAAGAAAGACCAGGAGCATGAAAAGGTGTGAAAAATGCGAGGAGCAAAAATAAAAAAAAAGAAAGACCAGGAGCATGAAAAGGTGTGAAAAATGCGAGGAGCAAAAGAAAAAAAAAAGACCAGGAGCATGAAAAGGTGTGAAAAATGCGAGGAGCAAAAAAAAAAAAAGAAAGACCAGGAGCATGAAAAGGTGTGAAAAATGCGAGGAGCAAAAGAAAAAAAAAAGACCAGGAGCATGAAGAGGTGTGAAAAATGCGAGGAGCATGAAAAGGTGTGAAAAATGCGAGGAGCAAAAAAAAAAAAAAAAAAAGAAAGACCAGGAGCATGAAAAGGTGTGAAAAATGCGAGGAGCATGAAAAGGTGTGAAAAATGCAAGGACCATGAAAAGGTGTGAAAAATGTGAGGAGCAAAAAAAAAAAAAATAGAAAGAATGACCAGGAGCATGAAAAGGTGTGAAAAATGCGAGGAGCAAAAAAAAAAAAAAAGAAAGACCAGGAGCATGAAAAGGTGTGAAAAATGCGAGGAGCAAAAGAAAAAAAAAAGACCAGGAGCATGAAAAGTTGTGAAAAACGCGAGGAGCAAAAAAAAAAAAAAAGAAAGACCAGGAGCATGAAAAGGTGTGAAAAATGCGGGGAGCAAAAAAAAAAAAAAGAAAGACCAGCAGCATGAAAAGGTGTGAAAAATGCGACGAGCATGAAAAGTTGTGAAAAATGCGAGGAGCATGAAGAGGTGTGAAAAGTGCGAGGAGCATGAAAAGGTGTGAAAAATTCGAGGAGCAAAAAAAAAAAAAAAAAGACCAGGAGCATGAAAAGGTGTGAAAAATTCGAGGAGCAAAAAAAAAAAAAAAAAAAAAACACCAGGAGCATGAAAAGGTGTGAAAAATGCGAGGAGCAAAAAAAAAAAAAGAAAGACCAGGAGCATGGAAAGGTGTGAAAAATGCAAGGAGCATGAAAAGGTGTAAAAAATGCGAGGAGCAAAAAAAAAAAAAAAAGAAAGAAAGACCAGGAGCATGAAAAGGTGTGAAAAATGCGAGGAGCAAAAGAAAAAAAAAAGACCAGGAGCATGAAAAGGTGTGAAAAATGCGAGGAGCAAAAAAAAAAAAAGAAAGACCAGGAGCATGAAAAGGTGTGAAAAATGCGAGGAAAAAAAAAAAAAAAGACCAGGAGCATGAAAAGGTGTGAAAAATGCGAGGAGCAAAAAAAAAAAAAAAAAGACCAGGAGCATGAAAAGGTGTGAAAAATGCGAGGAGAAAAAAAAAAAAAGACCAGGAGCATGAAAAGGTGTGAAAAATGCGAGGAGCAAAAAAAAAAAAAAGAAAGAAAGAAAGACCAGGAGCATGAAAAGGTGTGAAAAATGCGAGGAGCAAAAAAAAAAAAAAGAAAGACCAGGAGCATGAAAACGTGTGAAAAATGCGAGGAGCAAAAAAAAAAAAAAAAAAAAAAAAACCAGGAACATGAAAAGGTGTGAAAAATGCGAGGAGCAAAAAAAAAAAAAAGAAAGACCAGGAGCATGAAAAGGTGTGAAAAATGCGAGGAGCAAAAAAAAAAAAGAAAGACCAGGAGCATGAAAAGGTGTGAAAAATGCGAGGAGCAAAAAAAAAAAAAAAAAGACCAGGAGCATGAAAAGGTGTGAAAAATGCGAGGAGCAAAAAAAAAAAAAGAAAGACCAGGAGCATGAAAAGGTGTGAAAAATGCGAGGAGCAAAAAAAAAAAAAGAAAGACCAGGAGCATGAAAAAGTGTGAAAAATGCAATCAGCATGAAAAGGTGTGAAAAATGCGAGGAGCATGAAAAGTTGTGAAAAATGCAAGGAGCATGAAAAGGTGTGAAAAATGCGAGGAGCAAAAAAAAAAAAAAAAAGACCAGGAGCATGAAAAGGTGTGAAAAATGCGAGGAGCAAAAAAAAAAAAAGAAAGACCAGGAGCATGAAAAGGTGTGAAAAATGCGAGGAGCAAAAAAAAAAAAAAAAGACCAGGAGCATGAAAAGGTGTGAAAAATGCGAGGAGCAAAAAAAAAAAAAGAAAGACCAGGAGCATGAAAAGGGGTGAAAATTGCGACGAGCATGAAAAGTTGTGAAAAATGCGAGGAGCATGAAGATGTGTGAAAAATGCGAGGAGCAAAAAAAAAAAAAAAAGAGACCAGAAGCATGAAAAGGTGTGAAAAATGCGAGGAGCAAAAAAAAAAAAAAAGAAGAAAAGAGACCAGAAGCATGAAAAGGTGTGAAAAATGCGAGGAGCAAAAAAAAAAAAAAAAAAAAGTAAGACCAGGAGCATGAAAAGGTGTGAAAAATGCGAGGAGCAAAAGAAAAAAAAAAGACCAGGAGCATGAAAAGGTGTGAAAAATGCGAGGAGCAAAAAAAAAAAAAGAAAGACCAGGAGCATGAAAAGGGGTGAAAATTGCGACGAGCATGAAAAGTTGTGAAAAATGCGAGGAGCATGAAGATGTGTGAAAAATGCGAGGAGCATGAAAAGATGTGAAAAATTCGAGGAGCAAAAAAAAAAAAAAGACCAGGAGCATGAAAAGGTGTGAAAAATGCGACGAGCATGAAAAGTTGTGAAAAATGCGAGGAGCATGAAGAGGTGTGAAAAATGCGAGGAGCATGACAAGGTGTGAAAAATTCGAGGAGCAAAAAAAAAAAAAAAAAAAAAGACCAGGAGCATGAAAAGGTGTGAAAAATGCGAGGAGCAAAAAAAAAAAAAAAAAAAGAAAGACCAGGAGCATGAAAAGGTGTGAAAAATGCGAGGAGCAAAAGAAAAAAAAAAGACCAGGAGCATGAAGAGGTGTGAAAAATGCGAGGAGCATGAAAAGGTGTGAAAAATGCAAGGAGCATGAAAAGGTGTGAAAAATGTGAGGAGCAAAAAATAAAAAATAGAAAGAAAGACCAGGAGCATGAAAAGGTGTGAAAAATGCGAGGAGCAAAAAAAAAAAAAAGAAAGACCAGGAGCATGAAAAGGTGTGAAAAATGCGAGGAGCAAAAGAAAAAAAAAAGACCAGGAGCATGAAAAGGTGTGAAAAATGCGACGAGCATGAAAAGTCGTGAAAAATGCGAGGAGCATGAAGAGGTGTGAAAAATGCGAGGAGCATGAAAAGGTGTGAAAAATTCGAGGAGCAAAAAAAAAAAAAAAAAAAAAAGACCAGGAGCATGAAAAGGTGTGAAAAATGCGAGGAGCAAAAAAAAAAAAAGAAAGACCAGGAGCATGAAAAGGTGTGAAAAATGCAATCAGCATTAAAGGTGTGAAAAATGCGAGGAGCATGAAAAGTTGTGAAAAATGCAAGGAGCATGAAAAGGTGTGAAAAATGCGAGGAGCAAAAAAGAAAAAAAAAGAAAGAAAGAAAGACCAGGAGCATGAAAAGGTGTGAAAAATTCGAGGAGCAAAAAAAAAAAAAAAAAAGAAAGACCAGGAGCATGAAAAGGTGTGAAAAATGCGAGGAGGAAAAAAAAAAAAAGAAAGACCAGGAGCATGAAAAGGTGTGAAAAATGCGAGGAGCAAAAAAAAAAAAAGAAAGACCAGGAGCATGAAAAGGTGTGAAAAATGCGAGGAGCAAAAAAAAAAAAAGAAAGACCAGGAGCATGAAAAAGTGTGAAAAATGCAATCAGCATGAAAAGGTGTGAAAAATGCGAGGAGCATGAAAAGTTGTGAAAAATGCAAGGAGCATGAAAAGGTGTGAAAAATGCGAGGAGCAAAAAAGAAAAAAAAAGAAAGAAAGAAAGACCAGGAGCATGAAAAGGTGTGAAAAATGCGAGGAGCAAAAATAAAAAAAAAGAAAGACCAGGAGCATGAAAAGGTGTGAAAAATGCGAGGAGCAAAAGAAAAAAAAAAGACCAGGAGCATGAAAAGGTGTGAAAAATGCGAGGAGCAAAAAAAAAAAAAGAAAGACCAGGAGCATGAAAAGGTGTGAAAAATGCGAGGAGCAAAAGAAAAAAAAAAGACCAGGAGCATGAAGAGGTGTGAAAAATGCGAGGAGCATGAAAAGGTGTGAAAAATGCGAGGAGCAAAAAAAAAAAAAAAAAAAGAAAGACCAGGAGCATGAAAAGGTGTGAAAAATGCGAGGAGCATGAAAAGGTGTGAAAAATGCAAGGACCATGAAAAGGTGTGAAAAATGTGAGGAGCAAAAAAAAAAAAATAGAAAGAATGACCAGGAGCATGAAAAGGTGTGAAAAATGCGAGGAGCAAAAAAAAAAAAAAAGAAAGACCAGGAGCATGAAAAGGTGTGAAAAATGCGAGGAGCAAAAGAAAAAAAAAAGACCAGGAGCATGAAAAGTTGTGAAAAACGCGAGGAGCAAAAAAAAAAAAAAAGAAAGACCAGGAGCATGAAAAGGTGTGAAAAATGCGGGGAGCAAAAAAAAAAAAAAGAAAGACCAGCAGCATGAAAAGGTGTGAAAAATGCGACGAGCATGAAAAGTTGTGAAAAATGCGAGGAGCATGAAGAGGTGTGAAAAGTGCGAGGAGCATGAAAAGGTGTGAAAAATTCGAGGAGCAAAAAAAAAAAAAAAAAGACCAGGAGCATGAAAAGGTGTGAAAAATTCGAGGAGCAAAAAAAAAAAAAAAAAAAAAAACACCAAGAGAAAGAAAAGGAGTGAAAAATACGAGGAGCAAAAAAAAAAAAAGAAAGACCAGGAGCATGGAAAGGTGTGAAAAATGCAAGGAGCATGAAAAGGTGTAAAAAATGCGAGGAGCAAAAAAAAAAAAAAAAAGAAAGAAAGACCAGGAGCATGAAAAGGTGTGAAAAATGCGAGGAGCAAAAGAAAAAAAAAAGACCAGGAGCATGAAAAGGTGTGAAAAATGCGAGGAGCAAAAAAAAAAAAAGAAAGACCAGGAGCATGAAAAGGTGTGAAAAATGCGAGGAGCAAAAAAAAAAAAGAAAGACCAGGAGCATGAAAAGGTGTGAAAAATGCGAGGAGCAAAAAAAAAAAAAAAAGACCAGGAGCATGAAAAGGTGTGAAAAATGCGAGGAGCAAAAAAAAAAAAAAAAGAGACCAGAAGCATGAAAAGGTGTGAAAAATGCGAGGAGCAAAAAAAAAAAAAAGAAGAAAAGAGACCAGAAGCATGAAAAGGTTTGAAAAATGCGAGGAGCAAAAAAAAAAAAAAAGAAAGACCAGGAGCATGAAAAGGTGTGAAAAATGCGAGGAGCAAAAGAAAAAAAAAAGACCAGGAGCATGAAAAGGTGTGAAAAATGCGAGGAGCAAAAAAAAAAAAAGAAAGACCAGGAGCATGAAAAGGGGTGAAAAATGCGACGAGCATGAAAAGTTGTGAAAAATGCGAGGAGCATGAAGATGTGTGAAAAATGCGAGGAGCATGAAAAGATGTGAAAAATTCGAGGAGCAAAAAAAAAAAAAAGACCAGGAGCATGAAAAGGTGTGAAAAATGCGACGAGCATGAAAAGTTGTGAAAAATGCGAGGAGCATGAAGAGGTGTGAAAAATGCGAGGAGCATGAAAAGGTGTGAAAAATTCGAGGAGCAAAAAAAAAAAAAAAAAAAAGACCAGGAGCATGAAAAGGTGTGAAAAATGCGAGGAGCAAAAAAAAAAAAAAAAAAAAGAAAGACCAGGAGCATGAAAAGGTGTGAAAAATGCGAGGAGCAAAAGAAAAAAAAAAGACCAGGAGCATGAAAAGGTGTGAAAAATGCGAGGAGCAAAAAAAAAAAAAGAAAGACCAGGAGCATGAAAAGGTGTGAAAAATGCGAGGAGCAAAAGAAAAAAAAAAGACCAGGAGCATGAAGAGGTGTGAAAAATGCGAGGAGCATGAAAAGGTGTGAAAAATGCAAGGAGCATGAAAAGGTGTGAAAAATGTGAGGAGCAAAAAAAAAAAAATAGAAAGAAAGACCAGGAGCATGAAAAGGTGTGAAAAATGCGAGGAGCAAAAAAAAAAAAAAGAAAGACCAGGAGCATGAAAAGGTGTGAAAAATGCGAGGAGCAAAAGAAAAAAAAAAGACCAGGAGCATGAAAAGGTGTGAAAAATGCGAGGAGCAAAAAAAAAAAAAGAAAGACCAGGAGCATGAAAAGGGGTGAAAATTGCGACGAGCATGAAAAGTTGTGAAAAATGCGAGGAGCATGAAGATGTGTGAAAAATGCGAGGAGCATGAAAAGATGTGAAAAATTCGAGGAGCAAAAAAAAAAAAAAGACCAGGAGCATGAAAAGGTGTGAAAAATGCGACGAGCATGAAAAGTTGTGAAAAATGCGAGGAGCATGAAGAGGTGTGAAAAATGCGAGGAGCATGAAAAGGTGTGAAAAATTCGAGGAGCAAAAAAAAAAAAAAAAAAAGACCAGGAGCATGAAAAGGTGTGAAAAATGCGAGGAGCAAAAAAAAAAAAAAAAAGAAAGACCAGGAGCATGAAAAGGTGTGAAAAATGCGAGGAGCAAAAGAAAAAAAAAAGACCAGGAGCATGAAAAGGTGTGAAAAATGCGAGGAGCAAAAAAAAAAAAAGAAAGACCAGGAGCATGAAAAGGTGTGAAAAATGCGAGGAGCAAAAGAAAAAAAAAAGACCAGGAGCATGAAGAGGTGTGAAAAATGCGAGGAGCATGAAAAGGTGTGAAAAATGCAAGGAGCATGAAAAGGTGTGAAAAATGTGAGGAGCAAAAAAAAAAAAATAGAAAGAAAGACCAGGAGCATGAAAAGGTGTGAAAAATGCGAGGAGCAAAAAAAAAAAAAAGAAAGACCAGGAGCATGAAAAGGTGTGAAAAATGCGAGGAGCAAAAGAAAAAAAAAAGACCAGGAGCATGAAAAGGTGTGAAAAATGCGACGAGCATGAAAAGTCGTGAAAAATGCGAGGAGCATGAAGAGGTGTGAAAAATGCGAGGAGCATGAAAAGGTGTGAAAAATTCGAGGAGCAAAAAAAAAAAAAAAAAAAAAAGACCAGGAGCATGAAAAGGGGTGAAAAATGCGAGGAGCAAAAAAAAAAAAAGAAAGACCAGGAGCATGAAAAGGTGTGAAAAATGCAATCAGCATTAAAGGTGTGAAAAATGCGAGGAGCATGAAAAGGTGTGAAAAATGCAAGGAGCATGAAAAGGTGTGAAAAATGCGAGGAGCAAAAAAGAAAAAAAAAGAAAGAAAGAAAGACCAGGAGCATGAAAAGGTGTGAAAAATTCGAGGAGCAAAAAAAAAAAAAAAAAAAGAAAGACCAGGAGCATGAAAAGGTGTGAAAAATGCGAGGAGGAAAAAAAAAAAAAGAAAGACCAGGAGCATGAAAAGGTGTGAAAAATGCGAGGAGCAAAAAAAAAAAAAGAAAGACCAGGAGCATGAAAAGGTGTGAAAAATGCGAGGAGCAAAAAAAAAAAAAGAAAGACCAGGAGCATGAAAAAGTGTGAAAAATGCAATCAGCATGAAAAGGTGTGAAAAATGCGAGGAGCATGAAAAGTTGTGAAAAATGCAAGGAGCATGAAAAGGTGTGAAAAATGCGAGGAGCAAAAAAGAAAAAAAAAGAAAGAAAGAAAGACCAGGAGCATGAAAAGGTGTGAAAAATGCGAGGAGCAAAAATAAAAAAAAAGAAAGACCAGGAGCATGAAAAGGTGTGAAAAATGCGAGGAGCAAAAGAAAAAAAAAAGACCAGGAGCATGAAAAGGTGTGAAAAATGCGAGGAGCAAAAAAAAAAAAAGAAAGACCAGGAGCATGAAAAGGTGTGAAAAATGCGAGGAGCAAAAGAAAAAAAAAAGACCAGGAGCATGAAGAGGTGTGAAAAATGCGAGGAGCATGAAAAGGTGTGAAAAATGCGAGGAGCAAAAAAAAAAAAAAAAAAAGAAAGACCAGGAGCATGAAAAGGTGTGAAAAATGCGAGGAGCATGAAAAGGTGTGAAAAATGCAAGGACCATGAAAAGGTGTGAAAAATGTGAGGAGCAAAAAAAAAAAAAATAGAAAGAATGACCAGGAGCATGAAAAGGTGTGAAAAATGCGAGGAGCAAAAAAAAAAAAAAAGAAAGACCAGGAGCATGAAAAGGTGTGAAAAATGCGAGGAGCAAAAGAAAAAAAAAAGACCAGGAGCATGAAAAGTTGTGAAAAACGCGAGGAGCAAAAAAAAAAAAAAAGAAAGACCAGGAGCATGAAAAGGTGTGAAAAATGCGGGGAGCAAAAAAAAAAAAAAGAAAGACCAGCAGCATGAAAAGGTGTGAAAAATGCGACGAGCATGAAAAGTTGTGAAAAATGCGAGGAGCATGAAGAGGTGTGAAAAGTGCGAGGAGCATGAAAAGGTGTGAAAATTTCGAGGAGCAAAAAAAAAAAAAAAAAGACCAGGAGCATGAAAAGGTGTGAAAAATTCGAGGAGCAAAAAAAAAAAAAAAAAAAAAAACACCAGGAGCATGAAAAGGTGTGAAAAATGCGAGGAGCAAAAAAAAAAAAAGAAAGACCAGGAGCATGGAAAGGTGTGAAAAATGCAAGGAGCATGAAAAGGTGTAAAAAATGCGAGGAGCAAAAAAAAAAAAAAAAGAAAGAAAGACCAGGAGCATGAAAAGGTGTGAAAAATGCGAGGAGCAAAAGAAAAAAAAAAGACCAGGAGCATGAAAAGGTGTGAAAAATGCGAGGAGCAAAAAAAAAAAAAGAAAGACCAGGAGCATGAAAAGGTGTGAAAAATGCGAGGAAAAAAAAAAAAAAAGACCAGGAGCATGAAAAGGTGTGAAAAATGCGAGGAGCAAAAAAAAAAAAAAAAAGACCAGGAGCATGAAAAGGTGTGAAAAATGCGAGGAGAAAAAAAAAAAAAGACCAGGAGCATGAAAAGGTGTGAAAAATGCGAGGAGCAAAAAAAAAAAAAAGAAAGAAAGAAAGACCAGGAGCATGAAAAGGTGTGAAAAATGCGAGGAGCAAAAAAAAAAAAAAGAAAGACCAGGAGCATGAAAACGTGTGAAAAATGCGAGGAGCAAAAAAAAAAAAAAAAAAAAAAAAACCAGGAACATGAAAAGGTGTGAAAAATGCGAGGAGCAAAAAAAAAAAAAAGAAAGACCAGGAGCATGAAAAGGTGTGAAAAATGCGAGGAGCAAAAAAAAAAAAGAAAGACCAGGAGCATGAAAAGGTGTGAAAAATGCGAGGAGCAAAAAAAAAAAAAAAAAGACCAGGAGCATGAAAAGGTGTGAAAAATGCGAGGAGCAAAAAAAAAAAAAGAAAGACCAGGAGCATGAAAAGGTGTGAAAAATGCGAGGAGCAAAAAAAAAAAAAGAAAGACCAGGAGCATGAAAAAGTGTGAAAAATGCAATCAGCATGAAAAGGTGTGAAAAATGCGAGGAGCATGAAAAGTTGTGAAAAATGCAAGGAGCATGAAAAGGTGTGAAAAATGCGAGGAGCAAAAAAAAAAAAAAAAAGACCAGGAGCATGAAAAGGTGTGAAAAATGCGAGGAGCAAAAAAAAAAAAAGAAAGACCAGGAGCATGAAAAGGTGTGAAAAATGCGAGGAGCAAAAAAAAAAAAAAAAGACCAGGAGCATGAAAAGGTGTGAAAAATGCGAGGAGCAAAAAAAAAAAAAGAAAGACCAGGAGCATGAAAAGGGGTGAAAATTGCGACGAGCATGAAAAGTTGTGAAAAATGCGAGGAGCATGAAGATGTGTGAAAAATGCGAGGAGCAAAAAAAAAAAAAAAAGAGACCAGAAGCATGAAAAGGTGTGAAAAATGCGAGGAGCAAAAAAAAAAAAAAAGAAGAAAAGAGACCAGAAGCATGAAAAGGTGTGAAAAATGCGAGGAGCAAAAAAAAAAAAAAAAAAAAGTAAGACCAGGAGCATGAAAAGGTGTGAAAAATGCGAGGAGCAAAAGAAAAAAAAAAGACCAGGAGCATGAAAAGGTGTGAAAAATGCGAGGAGCAAAAAAAAAAAAAGAAAGACCAGGAGCATGAAAAGGGGTGAAAATTGCGACGAGCATGAAAAGTTGTGAAAAATGCGAGGAGCATGAAGATGTGTGAAAAATGCGAGGAGCATGAAAAGATGTGAAAAATTCGAGGAGCAAAAAAAAAAAAAAGACCAGGAGCATGAAAAGGTGTGAAAAATGCGACGAGCATGAAAAGTTGTGAAAAATGCGAGGAGCATGAAGAGGTGTGAAAAATGCGAGGAGCATGACAAGGTGTGAAAAATTCGAGGAGCAAAAAAAAAAAAAAAAAAAAAGACCAGGAGCATGAAAAGGTGTGAAAAATGCGAGGAGCAAAAAAAAAAAAAAAAAAAGAAAGACCAGGAGCATGAAAAGGTGTGAAAAATGCGAGGAGC